>NC_067230.1:27846317-28073817 GCF_019924925.1 Ctenopharyngodon idella
CTTCATTAAAAGACTATTGTGGGAAGATTGTTTGCAATGCACTGACCTCTGCGTCTCGAGGAATCAAAGGACTTTTGTCCGATTTCAAACCGCAATTTCCTGCCTGTGCCCTCAAAAAGCACAGGGCGCTCGTGCATGATCAAATACGCATTGACGATTTTCATTGAGTTCTGATTTACAATGTCTGCTGTCTCTTATTTCAGTTCTTGTTCTTGCTTTGGACACACAGAACACATAAAAGAGTCTCTTCAAATCTGTTATACATCACCTCGATGCTCATGATATGTCTGCGGGCTACACATTCTGCTTTACCACAGTTTCATGAGAAAGATGGTCTATTATATTCAGTATCATCAGAAAGGCACCACAGCATCTTTTTACTAAAAAAAAAAAAAAAAAAAATCCAATATCTCTGTATGCTGTAATACAGACAATATGACTGGCTTTTATAGGAGTGTGATAGTATATGGCCTTTTTCAGCAGATGATATTTGAATTGCTCCAGAAGGACAGGCTCATGACACTGGTCTGCCATCTAGTGGAGGAGTCTGACATCGGCTCACACTGAACACAACAGAACATCTCTGACACATCACCTGCTGTAAAGCTGCTATATTTACATACCAGGGTTCCTCAAATCCGGCTCTGGAGGGCCACTGCCCTGCAAAGTTTAGCTCCAACCCTAATCAAAGACACCTGAACAACTAATCAAGGTCTTCAGAGTTACAGGTAGGTGATTTTTTTATCAGGGTTTGAGATCAACTCTGTAGGGCAGCGGCTTTCCTGGGCCGGATTTAAGGAACTCTGTTATATACTAGAGAGCTACACGAATGAGATCTCAATGGTACCTCAAAAAAAGTTTTTATAGTTTTGGAAAGAAACATTTTGAAGGAATTTCTATAGCACTGCTGCTCGGAAAAGAAATCTATATGTCCATCTGATCTATATGAACCATCCATCCATCTTAATATATCTATCTGATTGTCTGTCTAGCCATCCGACTATTTATCTACCCTATCCATCCGACTATTTATCTATACATCCTTCCATCTGACTATTTATCTATCATCCTTACATCCGACTATATATCGATCCATCCATCCACCCAACTATCTATCCATTCTTCCACCTGACTATCCATTATCCATCCATACATCTATCCATCAATCCGAATATCCATTTACATAATTATCCATCCATCCATCCATCCATCATCCATCCATCCTTCCACCAGACTATCCATTTGTCTATCTATCTATCTATCTATCTATCTATTGATGCATCCACCAGACTATTCATCCATCCCTTCCATCCATCCATCCAGTCAACTATCCATTTATCTATCCATCCTTCCACCCGACTATCCATTTATCTATCCATCCATCCACCCGACAATCAATCTATCCATCCACCCGACTATCTATCCATTCATGCCCCAACTATCCATTTACCCATCCATTTACCCATCCATCCACCTGACTATCCATTTATCTAATCTATCCATCTACCCGACTATTTATCTAGCCACCCAACTATCCATTTATCTATCCATCCTTCCACCCGAAAATAAATCTATCCATCCACCCGACTATCTATCTATCCATCGTTCACCCGACTATCCATTTACCCATCATCCATCCGTCCATCCATCCGACTACGTATTTATCTAGCCATCCTTCCCCCGACTATCCATTTACCCATCCATCCATCCATCCGACTATCCACTTATCCATCCATCCATCCACTTATCCATCCATCCATCCATCCATCCATCCATCCACTTATCCATCCATCCGACTATCAATCATCCATCCGACTATCCACTTATCCATCCATCCGACTATCCACTTATCCATCCATCCGACTATCCACTTATCCATCCATCCATCCATCCATCCACTTATCTATCCATCCAACTATCCATGCATCCATCCATCCAACTATCCATGCATCCATCCATCCTTCCATCTGACTATCAACTCATCCAACTATCCACTTATCCATCCATCACACTGTAAAGTTTAAAATGATAATTGATGATATATCCTGTACCTCTCTGGCCTCTTAATAAATTATAGTTAATGGATGATTGTGATAATTAAACAGGAATCACCTAAATCACTAGAGGACGTGTTAGTCTAGAGGACATTTTACCTGTTCTCTGTCTTTGAAAACTCTGAAGGTCTTTTGTAAGTCGTCTTTTGTTTGTTCCAGTCTAACAGCTTGTTTTTTTTCTGTCCTCTTCTACCTGTTTCTCCTCCATATAGTCCTCTGATTTTCCTAAACCCTCCATTACCCTTCCCTCTCTCTCTGTGATTCTGATATCCATCTACCACTCTCAACCTCTGCCTCATTTCTATCATTTGTTCATCTGTCCTCTCATCCTCTCTTTTTCGCTCTCTGAGGTCAGACATCTTGCTAGCAGGCTGGAAGCGAGAGCTGTTGATTGGGTTTAAGATGTGGAGCAGAGAGAGATGAGACAGAGAGAGAAAGCCAGAGAACTCAAAGCCTGCCGATGCATGAAGGGGGTAGAGACATGTCTTTAGAGGACAGATAAAGAGAAATAAAGCAACACTCCCAGAGGAACATGTTATTGCTCAGACGTTGTATTTTCACAGCACAGGAGACCTAAAGGCTTCTTCTTTTGTTTTGATGTTAAAATAGCAGAGCAGAAATGACACTTTAAACATTTAAGTCTCAACTTTACCTCAGATGTTTCTCCTAAAATTCTGAAAAAATAAAATTATACAATAGTGGACATACAATTAAAAAAGAGAATAAAATTAATGTGCATAGCAGATCAGATTATTCGCTCTTGAGAGTATCTGATGAGATCTTCACATTGAGAAATTTAGGCAAATCTGAGCACAATTTGAGACACTGTTAAGATCTACTTTTTCTCTGAAGCAGGAGAAACATCTCCATTAACTCTCTATTTAATCTCAATGCTAGGAGAAACAATTATATTTTTAAAAAAGAATGAAACATTGAAAATATGCAAAAAACTCTAGCAGAAAAAAAAGAGAGACAGAAAACAAGGCTTGAGGAAACGAGACGTGATCTAGGACATTAAACGTCTTTGCAGAGGAACCGCTCGCATTGGAAGCTTTAAAGAGACGCATGCATAAAACATCACAAATTTATTGCACAAGTGCGTTTAGTGCCCCAAGGCATTAAAGAACACATGTATTACAGCGCGAGGTGTAAATACGTTACATGAAACAAGAAGAAAGCGTAAAGTGACAGGCGAAATGATGGAATGGGAGGATGAAGACAAACTAGCTGTAATGCAGTTTATTCCCAGTGAGCAATATCTACTCAGAGTTGTTTTTAGTTGGGCGTACATCATTCACTCAGCGTAACCCCACACACTTATGCAACAGATTCGATTTTGGGTTGTTAACGGAGCACCACCGGCCCTCCCCGCTCCGCATCTGTCCTGTTCTGTGATGAGAATCAGAACGCAAGCCGGAAGAAAACTTTCTACAGAGGGAAATAAACGTCTCGGCATCTCCCGAGGCCTTGCTTCGTTTTCCCACAGATAAAAGCGGGGGGAAAAACTGCAAACAAATGTTCCACTGAAAACAGCCATAATTATCTCGGTGTAAAGGCAATTCACACACTGCTGGGGAGGTGTCTATGTGGACTATTTTGAGCTTCTATCAGCTTAATGAGAGGACTGCTGCCAACGCAGACAAACTAATGCTAAACACACTGAATTTAAACCCTAAAGATAACTCTGCCAAGGACATGTGTGTTAAAAATAAGTGTCAGGTGAGCACAAATTGCAAAACAGCAGTTTAAAAAAATGTGTCACTTCTGCAGGTTACCATATGTGCATGCTAGTTAAGTACTTCCTCTGCCATTATGTGAAATATGTCACCCTACAAATAAGCGGAGAGACACCAAATTTAAAAGTTTACAAAATAGTTTTGCTTCGGACACTGTAGGCCTTAGTTAGAGTAACCTGAATTATATAGATTGATGTAAATAAAATTCTTTACAAGTGTTCATGTCTTATTTTCCAGGTAAAATATCTAAGAATCCTTAAAGGGATAGTTCACCCAAAAATAGAAAATTCTGTCATCCTTTACTCACCCTCAAGTTGTTCCAAACCTGTATGAGTTTCTTTCTTCTGCTGAACACAAAAGAAGATATTTTGAAGAATGTCGGAAACCAAATAGTTGATGGACACCATTGACTACCAAAGTATGGGGAAAAAATACTATGGAAGTCAATGGGGTTCATCAACTGTTTGGTTCAAAATATCTTCTTTTGTGTTCAGCAGAAGAAAGAAATTCATACAGGTTTGGAACAACTTGAGGGTGAGTAAATGATGACAGAATTTCATTTTTGGGTGAACTATCCCTTTATCAAGACCAATTTAGCGATACATTAATGAATCTTTAATACGAGCATGGTAGACATTTTCTCTTAAGTATAAACTAGTTAAGAACAAGTGAACATATCCTAGTGCAGTCATGATGCAGTCAATGAAAACAAATCTAAATATCTTATACAGTGATGCAACAGTACGTTGATCTAGTTAAGGATTTTTAGATTTTTTTTTTTTTTTTTTTTTAACAGAAAATAAGTCTATGAAACATTAAAAATATTACATTCCACAAATATCCAGAGGATGCAGTTTTGTGGGGTGAACAATAACCTCAAACAGCACAGGACATTCACTAACCATTTAATACATTATGAAAAGAAGGCCAGAGTTGGTAATTGGCAGTTCCAAACGGATTGGTTGGCATTACATATCTTCCGGGAGTAGGAAGTCCGGGATGCACTGGTCCACTTGGAAACAAAGTCATGTTTACAAGGTAATGACTTCATAATGACCACAAATCTGTCAAATTATCTCGGTTTTCTGGAGTACCTGTTTCTGATCAGCCAATTACAGTACAGACTTTAAGCAGTCAAATATTTCTAAATAAAGACTGTACATTCAGGTAAATCTATATACTGCATTAAACTATACATTAACAATGACAATAATACTATACATGTAGTATAACAGTATTATGTATATGTGTACAAATATATACATGTATATGTGTGTGTATGCATGTCAATGACATGACGTGCATATTTTTGCAATGACATAAGTGCATTATTTCCTTTTAAAATAATTTGATAAATTCATGAAAATTTATTCTATAAAACCTATTTAGTTTGAATTCATTTTAGTACATTTAAATAATACATATTATTTTATGTTTTGTTATCTTAAACCCCCAAAATGTCAGGTGGTGCAACTGTCCAACGAATGTACAGACGAGAAAACTATTTAAAATGGTGTCTTAATAATAAAAAACTAAAAACTAAAGACTATGGCATCATTTTAGGTTTGAAACCTTTCATATAAACAAATGTTATAAATATCAGTAGTTTTAAAGCTGTTGATATAATTGAAAAACTTTGAATGTCATGGTGGCACAACTGCAAACATAGCACTTTTATTATAAATTTAAAAATAAGTATAAATATGATAATGCATCATCTAGATTAGATGACCCCAACTGATCCTTGTTGCAGAGTTAAAATGTTTGTAGATCTCTCTCAAATACTGGAAAAAAATGCTAATTTCAAGTATGGGTAGGTAACAATAATACTACTTTCAATGTCAGGTGGTACACCTACAGTATATGGGTCATTGACGAATAAGGTTTTTAAAAGTGTAAAAAAACATAATGGAGATATAATTAATTTTGAAGTTTTATTAAGTGTTAACAATGAGATTATGTGGTTTTTATAATCAATTAACACTGCTTTTGTCATTTTTTTACAAGATGGACAAAATTGATCCCCAAAAAAGTCATTTGGTTTAACCAAAATTTTGGTTTTACCAAATGACACTTTTGGTTATACCGAATTTTGATATTTTCAAACAATGCTAACAGGCTGATATCTAGCTTACTAGCTATCTAGCAAAAGGACAATCGAACATTTTATATTTAGTACAAGTTTTTAAAATATTACAACATTTTCCATGTTTTATAGCGGTTGTACCAAATGACCTGATGTTTCAGGACATGCGTATGAGCAAGTGAAAACATGAATTCTTCAAATAGTTAAGACAGAGCTAGTTACTTTGCTTCACAACCATGTGGTCCTGTGCAGGTGTCTGAATGATGTCACATCCTGTCACATGTTATTGACCGCATGACTTGATCCAAAATGTTCCCTTTATATTGGTTACTCCGAATGACATCAATGAAAATTTTTCCAGACATTCTTTCTCATAACAAAGTGACGACTTGTACACATAATTTTAATACCATTTTGCACTATGTTGATATATGATGTTATAAAATCACGCCAGAATAAAAAAATATATACATTTATTAGATTTTAAGATATTTTAATCACAAATGAAATGACTGTATTGGCCTTTGGACGGTTATAAACCGAATGACCTTTTGACATTTCAAAATCTTTTAAATACCTTCATATGTAGCAAAATATAATTAAAACCTTTTGGATTCAATAAAAGAGATCTAGTTGTACTACCTTACATACTTTGGATGTCATATCTTTGATTTTTAATTATTATTAAGGCCTTTGGACAAAGAAATTACCCGTCACGTCATTGACCCTTATACATACAACTATTTGATTGTACCAACCTGACATAAAAAGAGTCAAAAATTCAATTTAAACACTTTGAAATGTTATTTAACAACTGAAACTTGTTTAAACACATTGTTCATGACATATGCATTACATGACTTTTGAAAAGTTAAAAAAAAAAAAAAAAAAAACAGCTTTATTTGTCAATGACCCACACATACACACATTTGTGATAGTAATCAACTAACTACACATTATTTCAGTAATGTAACAACAAAACTAACATTGTTTGATTGCTTTAAATGTCAATTATTGTTACGTCATGTCTAAGTGGGTGGTTCTTGGCCAGAAGTAGCTCTAAAATGGATCATATTTTTATCTGATATAGTCAAAAGTGTGGTTGCGTGACTTATCGTTTCATCTCCCACAACCTCGCTTTCATAGTCATCAAATAAAATGCAGTGTCTTCTGACTAAAGTCTTGCTTGTATAATCTTTTGACATATGAATCAGAGCTATTAGAAATGCTAGTTTACTGCTAATGTTACTCATCATATGTTTGACATAAAGACATTAAGACATTGACATAAAGAAAAGGCAAAGATGGATGAAATCTTTGGCAGAGAACTGCAAAATAGTGTGCCAGTTTTTATTGTCTCAAGATGAGCCTCTTCTTTGAATGAAGATACAGTCTTAATAAAACAGTAGCCGCCTGTCTTCACAGAGACGCCGTTGCCTTTTATCTCTTTTGTTCTTTGACTTAAAATAATATCAATTTGAAGTGTGGAACTTGCATAATTCAAAGGCCAGCTAATGCTTTTGTTGAGAGAGGCCTTTCATCCCTCAGCGTTTCAGAGCTGCCGTCATGAAACCTGGAGCCGGCGCTGCTGAGCCGCAACCGCACAGCACACGCAGAGAGAGGGAGTTCTGCTCTCACTTCACACTGTGCAATAAGACAGATGAGAGAGGCTCTTTTGGGAGAAGAAAGCGAGTGGAAGCGAGAGCAATAGCTGTGTTGCATTTGATTGGAGTTGGCAAGTTTTTGTGATCCAAAGTGGAGCCTTTCATATAAAACAGCTTTTTAAACTATGTTTACAATAGTACGCTAAAAAATAATACTGGAATAAATTATAAATAGTCATGAAAATAAACAAAGATTTGATTGATTATAGTAGCTTATCTTGTTTACATACTAACAACAACTTACAAAACCACAGTATAAAAATGCAGTTTTTCTATTATAACAAAAATATTTTAAGTCAAGCCAACAAGCTTTTCACTCAACTATTCATTATTGGAGTGTGTGGTAATGTAAGTAGCTAAACATAATATCTGTGATCAGGACCCCGACGCGAAGCAGAGTTTATTCTTAGATAACAATCGGCTGGATGTACATTATCCCGCTTATTACACGGCTACTTGCCACATAAGTAAATAATTAGACATGAAATATTGATCTGAGACGAAATATTTTATTAGCTCTTTAAACGCAAAGCTTTCGCAGAGAGAGCAGTTGCTAGCACGGCAAGTTCAAACTAGATGGATATTTAAGGAATACGATACAGTCACACCACTTAATTAAATGGCATTTCGCCACATAAATAATTATGGGGATAAGAGATATTGATCTGAGATGAAACTGTTTTAAAATCATACCTGTTTGTTATCTTATAATCCAACAGTGTACAAAACAATAGTCGCAAAATGGCAGCAGCTGCGTTTGTATGAAACAAGAGAGAGCGAGTCCTCGATATCAGATGACATAATTAAGTAACTGTACACAAAATAGTTTTAATATTTTATTAGTTCACCAAACGCAAAACTTTGATGAAGAAAAAACTTTTTTAGCAAGCGTATAGCACTGCAGACTTCAGTAACCCAGATGAGCCTGTGTTATCTGTTTTCAGCGGTTGTTATCGGGACCAATCAGAGTCAAGTAATCCACAAAGCCGTGTAATAATCATGTATAACTGAATGTGACAAGATGAGAAACGTTTTGTGTTTTCAACATATTAGACATACAATTAAGATTGCATGTGTGCATATTTTTAAAAAAAAACAAAAACAATTTGCCAATAGTCTAAATCGATTAGTCCATATCTACAATTAGACCCAGAACTCCTGCATTCTTATTTCTTTTTCTTCACTCCCTTAAATAACTTTTAATTGTTTTATTATTTAATTCCTTTAAATAAAAAGACCAACCCTCCTTGGTCCCAAAAGATTGGTCCCCCCAATGTTCAAGGCATGGTTACAGCCTTAATACACACACACACACACACACACACACACACACACACACACACACACACACACACACACACACAGGAGACTATATATATATTTACATTTTTCTCTTTTTCTTTTTGCCCTTAGGCCCATCATCATTAAGTGAAATCAGTAATCCTTCATGCCTCCTGAAGGTCATGGGGTTATTTATTCAAAGGCCAGATTTGTTCTTTTTTCCACCTCCAAGAAAAAACGGTGACCAAACTTTAGAGTATTCCCAGAATGTTGAGGTCACCAGTCGCACTTAGTGTGAAATCTCTTTTGTTCCGGCCTGCAAAAATATATCATCTTCACGCAGTGTAACGGAACAATGACATCACGGTCTGATAATGGAGCCTTTATTGCCTCCAAGGTCATCAGAAAACTAGCAATTGGCCCTGACTGAAAGCAGTGTGCATGCGTCCCACCGACAAAGAGCATCACTAATCAGAATTAACCCTCACTGAGATCTTCAATGAGATGAATTGAGAGGAATCTCAAGAACACAGTTTGTTCCTTTGTCTTCGGCTCACCTCACGGTTGGATTCAGATGGAATTTCCACCAGGAGAATAATCACTCTTATTTTCTGACCTTGTGGAGTGATTATATTTCTTGTACCATAGAGCGCAGACAATTTACCCATTATCTCTAATCAAGGGGTAAATAAACTAGCTTATTGTTTTTAGTGGTTGTTTACAGCTATCTTCAGCCCTTCTCTGATACAGTAAAGAACTATTCCTAATAACTGACTTCAATAAAACTACTGTCAGAAACTACTGAAAGGAATAGTTCTTTACAACTTAGTTAACAACAACACATTTGTGGCCCAAATCTGTGACATTTCTGAGTGAAAGTCTAAATAGCTATTTGGCTGAGCATTTTGATTACATTTTGATGAAAGATTGTGAAGAAAATGTTTTTTTTTTTAGGATAGAGTGAACTGATGAATCACACACAATGTTTTAAGACAGTAAAATAGGGTCCATTTTTGTAATTTTTCATGTTGACTTTAAAAGAAACAGAAAATCTTGACTTACTCAAACTGATAATCAAGTAAACCTTATTTTCTTCAGGTCAGTTAATGTTCATCTTGAAATATAATATTTTTCTTACATTTACACTCTAAAAAGTAATTCAGGGGACCTGTTACCACAACTTACATAAATGCATGGTTGCTAGTTAAAAATTCTAATTTATTGTTTTATTTAAACCTTTTAAGTTGCAAACATTATTTTGTTGAGTTCTGTTGACAATGTTGATCCTTACATCAACTTAATATTGTTTGTAATTTAAACTTGAATTTCTGCATTAACTGGCTTTTTTCTTTAAAATTAATTTGTAGTATAACGTAATGAAATTGCCTTGATAACTTCGGAGGTAGTGCATTTCTAGTTCCCAGCATGCTTTGCATATATGATTGGATAAGGAATCCTACATGCAAAGAATAATGCTGCTATGTTTGACATTTAAAAGAGTTTCTGTAATGAAGTTTTTGTGGTTATCATTGTGCTGAAGAGTAGATACATGAAGGTAAACACTACATTAACTCTGTAAGCAATGACTGCGCTAATGCCAGTGACAAATAATATCTTACTTGTTCATTAAATATACATGTTAAATAAGTTATGTTAGCATGTGCTATGATAGCTGTTGATTTGAACTGAAATAGATAAGATTAATTAGTTCCAGGGCTACAACTCTGGTGGTTGGAGCGACTTAATTTTTTGAGTAATCAACTTGAGTAATCAGTAATCAAAAATTTGTGTTTATGCTACAAATTATTAAGTTCCTCTAACTCAGTGTAGCTTGTTGGTTGAACGTAAATTCACTCAAAGTTGTCATAACTCAAAAAAATTGATGCAAACTGTTGCGTTAATTTTTGTTGTTGTTGAGCAAATACATTATATTTAGAGTGTACTTTATAAAAAACATTAAAGATTTCACATAAAAAATTTAAGTTACTGTCTCCCAAGATAAAGAATTGACTCTGAACCACCTAAACTAGTCGTCAGGTATTCCAGTCTCACTTCCGTGACCTGCATACGTAACACGGTAACACATTTGCATATTGCCTGCCTATGGTCTTCATTGGCTGCCCATGAACAACGTCTACTTTGACCCTCAAACACTGTAGCTGGTTTGCGTTATGTACAGTATATGTCGAAAAGATGCTGTTTTCTCCTCTGCAAAAGCAAATTCTCTTTGTAAATGCTTCCAAAGGATGAGGATGTGAAGAGTCAGTGGTTAAAATTACCACAGAGATACAACAGCAGAATAACATTTTGACAATTGCTTTTCAAATTTCAGTGAGGTCTAAATGGGATTTACAAAACGCTTATCCATTCAAGATGGGACAGTGCCCACAGTATTTGGGCCAACTTGCTCCTCAGAATCACAACCTTTAAGTATGATTAATTATTGATGTATATATTTTCTACCGAGTGTTTTGTGTTTCATATTGTATATAGCAAGATTTGTTTTACCAATTTTAATGATACACCAGTCATTTACGTTAGTGCTCGGGTAACGTATGTGCTGTTATAGATGCAGTTATTGATGAAGTTCCCACATGTGCACCGCAATAAATTAGAAATATACACATCAGGTTTGTTGATGAACATACACTTTTTAATGCTGATGGTGAGGAATTACAGTTGCAACATCTTATAATGTACAACAAACTGAGCAGCATATCACTGAGAAACGTCCTGCTCAAGTTGTCCTTGCAATGGAGGCTCGGGTTGAATAACTAGTACTTCCAGGCCCGGTTTCACAGACAGGGCTTAGACTAAGCCAGGATTAGGCCTTATTTCAATTAGGGTATTTAAGTAGCTTTTATAAACATATCCTAGAAGAAGGCATTACTGGTGTGCATCTTGAGACAAAACAATGACGCTGGTATATTTCAAGATTTGTCAGTGCAAGTTTCTTTCATTTGAAACAGCTCAAACATGCATTTCAGTCTAGGATTAGCTTAAGCCTTGTCTGTGAAACCGGGGGCCAATGTTTCATCATCGGACTCACGCTCGGATTGCTATGGTAAAATTGACACAGTCGTTACTGTCTTTACAGTGTGTACAATTGCTGATCTTTAGGAAGCCTCCGAAGCTTAAGTTCAGTTATGGTAATGGGCATTTCATTTCCAATGCGCATGCGCTGCAAGCGGTAGACCAATCATCCGGGCCATCTGGCCAATCAGAGCAGAGCAGGCTCTCAGAAAGGCGGGGCTTAGAGAGACTGAATCTTCGCACGAGTCGTTTGAGAATCACTAAAAAAATGTGGTGATATGCAATGTATATTATGAGAAAATGAAAGCATTTTTTGACCTTTGATGTAAACCTGTTATAGGAGACCTCCAAAACAAGATTAGGAACCTTTCAAACTTTAAGAAATTTGCGTGTTCAATATGATACAGTAGAGATAAAAAAAAAAAAAAAATCTTTAAAATAAAGCAAAAATCTCTTACAAAGTACAAGCACAAACTAAGGTCTTTAACATAAGCATAATAAGCACTAAAATTCTGAAGAAGAGCAGCAGGCGTCCCATCAGGCACTTCTACACAATGCACACACCATCACAAAGGAGAAACACTCCCAAACAAGAATACAGCTAAATCGATCGAAAGCCACTGAAACAAGTTCTCTCACAGGGGAAACCTTGATGAAGAGACTTGTTATCCAGTCAATGTGCTGACTCCATACTTTCCCAGCACAGAACTCCATCAGACGTGTCCTCTCTTCCCAGGGCGTCTTCTATCGCAGCATAAATCAAAGCGGCTCTTTTAAAAAAGCTTCAGATTGTTCTTGTGCAAACACGGTGGGTCCTGCAGCTTGCCACCACATTACACTCCTGTTTGTTCATTAAATATTAACCCCGGCCGTTTGGTGTCCGCTCCCCCCTGAAATAGATTTTCATTTTCCGGAGCGTTCGTTTGGCCCAGCTCGGATCTGAGTCCACTGTGAAGGGCATCGCTGATCTAATCAGATCTCAGCGTGTTGCCTGTGGGGAGAAAACTCTGTCCCTCTGCTGTTCAATCTCTTTTTCTTTCGTTCCCGACAAGGTCGCTCGACCGATTCGGTCTCTTTGGCCACATTTACACTGCAGGTCTTGCGATTTTGTTGTCTATATCTGATTTTTTAATGACCAGCTTACATCTTTTTAAAAGTGTCCCATATCCGATATTTGCATTTACACTATACATTTGGCGAAAGAACCCAAGGTAGACAACTAGACGTACTAACATGAAAAAGCTGAAAAAGGAAGTAGAAACAGAGCGATTTGCAATGGACGCAGACAAAATGATAATACAAGCTTTTGCTTTCCACACCATCTTTAAAGGTCAGCAAAACATTGATCTCTTAAAGGGATAGTTCAACCAAAAATTTAAATTTTGTCATCATTTACTCACCCTCAAGTTGTACCAAACCTGTATGAATTTCTTTCTTCTGTTGAAGACAACAGAAGATATTTTGAAGAATATTGGTAACCAGACAGTTGACGGTAGCCACTGACTTCCATAGTAGGGAAAAAAATACTATGAAAGTCAATGGCTAACGTCAATTGTTTGGTTTCCGACATTCTTCAAAATATCTTCTGTTGTGTTCAAGGCAGATGCAAATACACGTATCTGAATCATATCAGATTTATTTTCACATATGAAAGAGGCCTGAAACTGATCTGAGAATATTGGAATCAATATGCTTTTTTCCTGCTTACATGTTCGTGGGTCATTTCCAATCTGTGCCACATGGGAGGAAAAAAAAAAAAAAAATTGGAATTGGAATTGGGTCACTTGAACCATGTAATGTAAATGCAGCCTTTGTCAGCAGAGTTTTCCAGGTTGGTTGGCTGAGTGACTCAGGAGAAACACACCTCACTTAAAAAAATCACTTTTGTCAGATTTAAATCTGTATGTTGATGACTGACAGATGGGTTAGCACTCATGATCTAGTGCTGCGAAGTAGATTTACATAGATTTACATACAGTATCAGCTCAGCTTAAAAAACTAAAAACGATCCTGTCACTGATTGCAGATAAATTCATAAATTAGTTTTGGAAGAGCCACCATCCATTTTCGTTGCATGGAAAACAGAAACCTAAAAACTCAGCTAAACTAATTTCATGTTTAACCTCGTGACATTTGCAGAAAAAAACAAGACATTTGCTTGTCAACTTTTGCATGAAAAACTAGGGAAAAACAAGAAAATAATTCTGGTGTGCATGGGAAAACATTTTCAAGCTCATACATTACCATTTTTAATTTATGCATATCTAGTTTTCCAATGTGCACATAAAAGTGTTTCGTGAAAGGTTGTTTGTCATGGAATTGTAATTTTATGGGCTCCATACTATTGTTTTAGAGTAACGGCTGCTGAAAACTCAGCTTTGCCATCACAGGAATAAACTACATTCTAAAAATATTCAAATAGAAAATAGTTTTGTAATAATATTGCACTATATTATTGTTTTTACTGTATTTTTGATCAAATAAATGCAGGTGAATATATGAGACAACATTTAAAAAAATCTTAATTCCAAACGTTTGATCAGTAGTGTAAACAAAGTTTGAAATAAATATTAAGAGTGAAAAAATAAATATTGATAATTTCAATAATTTTTCATCATCATCAACAACAACAACAACAACAACAAAGTATTTCCAGCACAGTTCATTTCAATATTGACCAAAAGGTTTTCTCAAAAGTTGCTTGGTTACCAAGGAGTTAACAGTGTCAGTGAAGAGTTATGAGATATGAGACATAATATGCGAAGAAAAAAATGAAAAATCAAGATAATTATCACTAGTGAACAGCATATTTTTATTGTGCATCATTTGCAGTCAAGATGTAATGTTGCCAAATTATGCAAAGAGCGTGAAAATATGTCATTGTAAAACGGAGCTGGATATTTTATTCCAGAAATGTTAAAATAAAAATACTGAAATATGCCTAAAATCTAAAAAGTATTGCATTTGGTATATCTAGCAAACTTTTGAAGTTTATATAGAACAAGAAAAAAGGAAATATATTCCCATATTCTGTACATATTCTGTACATTCAGCAAAACTTACAACAAATGTAATAGATTCAATAAAATAAAGGACAGACAAATTAGGTTTGCATGGGTTCAAATATGCTGTATCACACTATAATGCAGTTATGGTTTTTTCTCCTTTTTCCATCGTCAGCAGCAGTGTCAAGCTATGAAATCAAAGGACTGATTTGTATTGGTATTTCAGACCAATTAATCTAATAAGCATCATCAGAATCAGCTGATTACAAACTTCTGGACCAATTAATGGTCACTGCTCCCTTTTTAATGACAAAAGAGCCTTCCAGTTTTAAACTTTTACAGAAACAGCTCATCATCAGGTCCTCACAGCTGCTTTTATGTCCACAAACAAAGACTTTCCATTTGAAATTAAGAGGAAAAGCTACACTGAACTTCAGCATACAAAACTTATTTGTACCGCTCGGAGGAACAACAAGGTTACGAGGCAAACACGAGCTTTGATCATGTTGTTTGATGTGTGTCGGTAGTTTCCATCACAGAGGAGCAGGAGATACCATCATCTTCTCAGTCCTGACAGCACAGAGGCGTTTGATGGCTTTAACAGGGCCAGATATCTTAACGGCTCACTAACTTCATCTACCTCATGCTATTATCATCAAAGCTGATAAACGATCAGAGTTGTCAGAGCTGTCAGTGTGTGTAAACAATCCAAGTTTCTAATATCACATCATTCTCATCCATTCAAAATTATAATAATAAACATAGCAATTCTATGCAGTACATTTTTAAGGTAGAATGTATAGTTTTGTTTTTTAAATATGTTTTCTGTGCAGTTATAAATTGTGTATATTTGGAAAGAGTTAGGCATCTTAAATAACTAAAGAGTATGGATGCAAGTACTGTGACAGTACCAGATGGTGATTTGATATACTTTTTGGAGGGAGGAAATTACATTTTAAACATTTTTGGAATAAAATCTTTCTAATTTTACAGCTAGCATTTTATGTATCCCAAATACACGCAGTTAAACAATACTGTATTTTCACACTATTTGTCATAATTACAGCTTGGTTAGAAATTACAAACAATAACATTTCTTCACATGTCAGGTTTCATATTTTATCTCAAGCTCTTCACTGACAATGTTGCTAAACAAGCAAACCAACTCGTCAGGGTGGAAATGATGCCAGTTCAACTGTGAGATTGACAAATATTTTAGAAAAATTAAATAATTTTCACATACAAATATCAAAATGGTTCATGTTTATTTCACTCTTTGTTTAGATAATAATTGAAGCAAAGCAAAGCAAAACAAAATATTATTTTGCTGGGATAGGCTTATCCCCACAATAGGTTAAAAGGACTGGAAAATGGAGGATAATATAATATAATATAATATAATATAATATAATATAATATAATAATGCTTTTATAAAACGGTTACCACACAATACAAATATTAAAGCCAGAAATATGTATCAATGCAACTTTCATGAAGTAAACTTTCACTAAAAGCCTTCCTTCCGCCGGAAAAAATAGTCCCTGACCATGAACAGCAACAGAAGTTACATTATTACACCATTAGATGACGGCAAAGACTGTCTTTATGAGTGTGTCAGTCAGTAGTGAAGACTTTTACATTGAAAAGACTGAATTGTTGTGAACACGGAACAAGACGCAACTGACAAATGCTTTGACTAGCGCTGTCAGTCACGGGAAAACCCCTTAACTGTTAAAAGGACAAGATAATGCATTGGACATTTAAACTTAGTCCAAATTTTCTGAAGAGACACGATTACTTTATATAATGAGCAGATTGAATTTAGGCTTTTATTCACATATAAACATTCATCAACTCACATCAGTTGTGGAAAACAGAAGCTCAAGCATGTTTGTTTGACGTGCGAGGTTCATTCTCGTGTTATGCATCCTGCTTGAGCTTCCGCAAGAACCAATGAGGTTCATTCTCGTGATACGCAGCACGTTTGAGCTTTGCAAGAAGTTTGTTCACTTCAAGCAGGTTCAGTTGAGCTTCCATTTACATTCACTGATCAATATCTCGCGTCATAAAAGCATTCTGAGCTGAGGTGCAAGTGTATTTAACCACTCACATGACTCAGCTGAAAGCACGATCGCTGTCCAGCACTCTTCTTCCTGAGCATTTGTGTGCGGTTAAAAACCAGCCTACAGTGCATCTGCTGTTAAAACTAATCTCAGAATCGAATCGAGAGGGAAAATATCAGAATCGATCTAGAATCATTGTATGTATCGAGAATTGATGTATTGTCCCAGCCCTAGTGGAAATGAATCTATATTTACTTTCAGAAGAAAAAAACACTAATATATAATATTACTTCTATTAGTTACTTATATTCTATTAGGCCTATAGTTACTTTTATCAATTGAACTTCAGTTGAACTGCTGAGTAACATACCTCATTTACATTGATATTTATTCATGTAGCAGAAGCTTTTATCTAAAGTGACTTGCAAATGAGAGTAATAAAAGCAGAACTGATTAATCCACGAGAGAAAACAATATCAGAAGTGCAACCAGACCAAACTTCACAAGACAATGGTACATTTCTATAGCAGAAGTGGAAGTGCATAACAACAGACAGTAGAGAGGAGATTTAAGTGCAATTAAACAAAATGTTTAATTAAGGTCTTCATTATTTGCGCTCCACTTCCCATCAGGGTTGAGGGTTTATTTTGCGATAATGACCGTCTATCTGCACATGATCCCTTATTGAGAACTTTTTAGAAAGTCACTGTTTCGTTAAAAATAATTGTGTTCAGAACGTACTGTACTGAAATATACAAAAAAGTCCATTTTTTTGTGCCAGTACATTTGTAAACATGTAAACATCTCAATCAACTATTGACTCATTCTAATATAAAAAATAAACGCTGCTGACATGCTTCAGTATTAATGAAGAAAACGTGTGAAACCATTTTTTCCCCTCTGCCTCCATTTCTGCTGTACCCATGCTTATCTGAACCTCATTTCACTGAAATTACTTTTTCCAATTCAGGTGTGAAAACCTAATTTGGATGCCTAATTTTTGCTGAGTGCTTGTTCTGCTGCTGTTCGGGTCAACGCCTCTGAAGTCTTGCGCTATATGTAGTGTGCTATGTATACAGCGGGTAAAGACTCACACGAATACGCAAACATCAACAAACCTTGTGTTTGAAATCGAGCTGAAAGTTGTCTGAACGTCTGAACTGCTCGCATGATGAAAAGGAGCTTTTACTGTGTTACCGCTGTGAGACGCACAAGATCTAACAAGGATTTTGTTCATTTGTAGCCACATTTTAACATCCCTTGGTGTTTTAAAACACAAAACTGGTTTTAAAGGCATAGAACTAGAACTGAAGAAATAGTTCAAACAAACATGAAAATCCTGTCATCATTTACTCTCATGTGGTTCAAAACCTGTTTGACTTTCTTTCATGAAACACAAAAAGAGATGTTTTGCAGTTCCAATAAAGCATGTGTCCATAGAGCTCCAAAAATACAAAAAGCATAAAAAAGTATTTTTTTTTTTAGATTTCTACATACAATATAAATATATAAGATGAAAAACAAACTTAAAAAACTTCTAATAAAAGTAGACAAGTTAGACTGAAAGTTTAAATACTAAAGCTAACGCTGAAATAAAATTAATGCTATGTAGAAACTTTAAGAAACTAATACAAATGGCACAATTACTAAAATGAAAACAATATTAAAAAAAGCAAATTCAAAATATTAATAAATACTATAAAATAACACTAGCATGAAACATCCTGAAATGCCATATTTTGAGATGAACGCAAATGAGAATCGAGAGCTAGAGAGGAGGGAAATATATTAAGTAATGAATCAGAAATGACTACAGTTCCATTCTGCTCCTCACAACACCTATTGAAAAACAGCGCACAAGTCATATGGACTATTTTATGATCATTTTATGGTGCTTTTTTGTCATTTTTGGATCTAGACAATCCATAGCCTTCACTTTCATTGTTTGGAAAAGAGCAGCTTGGACATTCAGCAAAATGTCTCATTTTGTGTTTCACACAAGAAAGAAATTCATGCAATGCAAAATTTGAGATCTTAATAAGGTTTTTTTAATGTCTGGTTTTGGACAGTTTTTGGACCAAAATATTATAAATTTATTTTAGAAGCAATACTACATAAGATATTAAGGGGGACCTAGATGTAATATAAGTCTCTGATGTCCCCAAAATGTGTCTGTGAAGTTTCAGCTGAAAATACCCCGCAGATCATTTATTATAGCTTGTCAAATTTGCCTCTATTTGGGTGTGAGCAAAAACACAGCGTTTTTGTGTGTGCCTTTAAATGCAAATGAGCTGCTGCTCCCAGCCCCCTTTCCAGAAGAGGGTGGAGCTTTAACAGCTCATGCTTCGGTTGCTCAACAACAAAGCTGGAGAATCTCACGCAGTCAAAATGAGGATTGTCAGTAACGCTGTTCAGCCTTACATTGTTCAAACCGGAGTCTAACACTGATGGAGAGACTCAGGAAGAAGTTACAACTTTTAGAATGAATCTGGACGTTTCTAAATGGTTAGTGGATAAATTTATGTAGTTGCTGTGGAGTTGATTCAACTCATCGACTAGCATGTGTCGTCATCTTAATCTTTTGTGCAAATCCAATGTTGAATTGATCCTCGTTTGTGAAGCAGTCCGGCGTAAAATGACAGCATGGCAACAACACTTTACTACAACAACTCTTCCTCTTCTCTAAAGCAGCCCAATATAGCCTCACCCCTTTAAGACTTGTTTTCAGAGAATACATCTTTAATGTACTGCACTTACTGCATTTTGTACTGCACTGACTTGTTTTTAAGTATAAACAACAATATGTATTTTTTTTTTTTTTAAAAACTGACAGTAAATACTTATATTCAAGATAAAATATATGAAAACAAGTGCTAATAGTATAAGTCATTATGCAACGTTGCTTCAAGTAAATGATCTTGTTTTAAAGACTTTTAGAAAATTAAACAGGAAAACAAGACAATAACACTCATTAAAAAAACACTTCATAATCTCTAATGAGGTCTTTTAACTGTATTTCTCTATTAAACCTAAATTAACAACTGACTAGCAAGTGAAAACCTGCATGTTTTCAAAGCTCTTCCCTAATTAGTCTGTGCTGATGTGTTTGATATCTTTCTTCCAAGCGCACACTAATAACCCAGGCTCATGTGAGGATGGTAAACCACAAAGCAGAAAAAAAAAAAACACAAAGTTTGACAGCTTAGTACAGCGAAATGCTGTTTAACCTTCCACTAGACAGATCAGCTAATTAACAGCATCCACAAAACACACACACACTATTGGTCTACAGCCATATTGAACAAGCTCCGGTGTGAAAGAATCATTCTCTCAGCAGGCAGAGAGGGCTTGTGTGATGAAACGCTCTGATTGGCCGTTGCTATAACAATAGGGGAGGAGAGACAGCCAAGTGGGGGTGGAGACCCAGCATGATTATAAAATCCTTCAGTGAGACACATTTGCTTCCTGTATCTTTTTATTTTTTATTTATTTTCTGTTATGTTTCCCACATCTTCTCCTGTCAGAAGGGTCTCTCATGAGCAGAAGTAGGAGGGAGCGCAGCGAGGGGACGCAAGATAAACGCCTGTGCCTGTGTCTACTGCATGCACGCATGCACGCGTGCTGCAGACTAAATAAGACACCTCCAGTTTTGGATTATCTGTCTGCCGGTGCGCTGACTGCCTCCAGACCTGGAGGCCGCCCTCCTCCTCCTCTATCTCCTCCCTTTCACACTGAAGGAAGAGTAGAGTAAGAGACGGTATACTGTTTGCCTCCTGCAGACTTCAACCACTCCTGTGAGTATGCAACCGTGTCTGTGTTGTTACATGAACTGTCATGACTTTATGACGTGCTTGAGATGATTCTGACTGTGTATACACTTAAATGCACTGCTGTTGTTGTTGGTATTTAGATCTAAACTGAAGCCTTCTGATTAAAACGGTGTTAGGATCTACATCTAGTGCTCGATTAATGCCGTAAACGTGCTCTTTCCCTTCAGGTTTTGCTCATCTTAGTAAACCCACATGCAGGCGTTAGGCTGACGCACACTGACGCAACATATGCGGCTTCGGGGTCATGTGTGTTCAAAGCCTGATGCACTCATGATTCACAGCTGCATGTACACTATACGGGACTATAGATTTGCACGAGAGTGTCCTGAGAACGGCGAGATGCTTTAAAGTGACACATTTCAATGTTTACATAACACGCCTGCTTATTGCAGCCTATCTGACAGCACACACAGCACTCAAACGCACAAATAGAGTCGGTCAATAACATTAGTGTAAAGCAGGACCAGAGTGAAGCCACAATAGGTGGCTGGCGGTGGCTCATTAGTGGAGAAAGGAGCTATTAATAAACGAGTCATGCATCTTGAAGTAAATCAGCCCACTAGCAGTGGCTGTACTTTTAAAAATAAAGCTTCTCTATGCTTATTGAGGCTGTTTTTGGCTGTACACTCTTAAAAATAAAGGTTAATGGTTCCATGAAGAATCTTTAACATCCATGGAATCTTTCCATTGCACAAAAGTTTCTTTATAGTGGAAAAAGGTTTTTTTAGATTATTAAAAAGTTCTTCACACTAAGAAAAAAATGGTTCTTTTAAGAACTGATCACTGAAAGGTTCTTTGGGGAACCAAAAATAGTTCATCTATGGCATCGCTGAGAAAACCCCAATTTTTTAACCTTTATTTTTAAGAGTGTACAGGGTTCTTGAGTTGGCGATGTGGTGCTTGCAAAAGTAAAAACTACTGTTTTGGTTTCTGGAGCTTCAAAACAACAGTATATGTGATGGTTTTTTACAGAACAAGAGAGTAAAAAGTTGTTTGAAAACTTTAAAAGGCTGTAAATCCTTCTTTTAAAGAGCAGACCATGATTTGGTCCCCTGACAAAGCATGAATTCACAAGCAAACCTCACTTTTGCAACTCTTCAGATTAGGTCTCGAAATGCTCATGAGATCACAAAGATGATCCATGGCCAGTTGTTCATGATATTTACATTTGCTTGAGGGACAATTACTTGTATTTACTTTTATTCAAATGTTAAAATAACTGGAATTGAGCAAATGTTGCTTGTGAGACTTTTAAGATAAGATCCAATTAGGTAGCAACTTCTTCTGGTTTTGGTGGAACTTAATGGATTAGTTCACATAATTTACTCACCCCCATGTCATCCAAGATGTTTATGTCTTTCTTTCTTCACTCGAAATGAAATTATTGTTTTTGAGGAAAACATTCCAGGATTTTTCTCCATATAGTGGACTCCAACAGGGTACAACGGGTTGAAGGTCCAAATTGCAGTTTCAGTGCAGCTTCAAAGAGCTCTACATGATGCCAGAAGAGGAATAAGAGACTTATCTAGTGAAACGATCGGCGATTTTCTAAAAAAAATAAATAAAAAAAATGAAAATGTATATAATTTTAACTACAAATGCTCGTCTTGCACTGCTCTGGAAATCCGCATGCATTACGTAATCACATTGGAAATGTCACACGTGATGTAGGCGGAAGTACCGGGCAAGTGTTTACAAAGCGAACATGCAAAGACTAAGTCGAACGGCCTTTACAAAAAAAAAAAGAAAGTAGAACAACGATGTCGGATGATTTTTAAGTTAGAGGAGAAAATGAGAGTTTTTTGCCCTACCGTGACCTTTCCAACATGACTACGTAATGCGTGGCACATTGCAGACGAGCATTTGTGGTTAAAAAGTATAGAATTTTTTTTTTTTTTAGAAAATGACCAAACGTTTTGCTAGATAAGACCCTTATTCCTCAGCTGGGATCGTGTAGAGCCCTTTGAAGCTGCACTGAAACTGCAATTTGGACCTGTTGAAGTCCACTATATGAAGAAAAATCCTGGAATGTTCTCCTCAAAAACCTTAATTTCTTTTTGACTGAAGAAAGAAAGACAAACATCTTGGATGACATAGGCTTGACTAAATTATCAGGAAATTTTATTTCTGAATTGAACTAATCCTTTAATGAGAAATATTTGAGTTCCTATTGAGATCTTTGACTTTTGATTGCATATGTTGGTATCTTGGCAAATTTGAGTGCAGTTTAAGACCTCTTTTCTGAAACACTGGAGAAAAAGCAAAAGCCTCTATTTCATCTAGATTCTATCTAGAAGAAACAACTGAGATATTAAAGAGATCTCATGTGTGTGTGTGTGTGTGTGTACCTTCCTATGAGCGGAAAGCCAGTGGAATTAATAATAGAAATGGGTATTTTCAGTTAGTCACTCAGTTTCCTCATAATTTGCTCCACAAACTTTACTCCATGTCTGGAAGATAACCTTCATTTAATAGACAGAGAGAATATGAGGTCAAAGCTGTGATGTGGTGAAGAGAACAACATTATGTAAGTTTATGAGTTCCTTTATAGGATGAGAATATGATAGATATTATCACCTCAGTCTAGACAGCCGGCATCACCTCTCAAAGCTAAATTGTGTATTCAGAAGGAGCAATTGTGGTTTGTTGGTCTTCTAACTCGGTTAATTTCCTTCCTCGATTGTGAAGACTTACTTCGAGAAGAAGATTGAAGATAATTGCGCAAATGGGCCTAGGAGGACAGCATCAAATGAGAGGTTTTATTGCTCATTTGAGATAAATGGTGCGCCTCTCATATAGTGACGGCTGCAAAGGCTGCAGTGACGCACAAGAATGTCCTAAGCAAAACGTATCGTATATCATGTGCTTAGATCCGGTGATGTTAATGGCTCTGTGTAAGTGAGCAAAGTATCAGAAAACAACAAAAGCTCCTTCAAGAATTTCCCTGTGGTTTGTACCCAAGCTGGGATACAATTTCAGACCCCTGTGATTATAAAGAAGTGCTTTTTGCCTTTCTTCTCCGCCTTTGAAATGGAAATGACACAAATGGAGAATGAATATGCACAAACACCGCCCAGTATTGTGGATGCTTCTCATTAGTCAAAAGAGCTGCTGTGCTTTGATGGTGACAGGAAGATGAGAACAAGGTCGACCCAATATGGACACCAGGGTACAGGCCTGGGGCGACGCTGAGCTCTCCGTTCAACCTCTTCACCATCTGCCCTCTCACAGTCTCTCGCCTCACTGGCATCAGTGCTCACAGCCCTGTGAACTAACAACCTCTGTTCACACCAATTGCGAGTGTTTCTGAGTAACGTTCACACCACTGACGGATTTATCGCTCAAAACAAGATGCTGGATTTTGGCGGTGATAAAGTGCAGATGCCAATGAACTTAAGAAACATATGGAAAGTTTGCAATAGGAATGGGTTGTATGTTATATTGAAGTTTCCTCAGGTTCCAAATAAAGTGAAAATATTATATATTTTATACATACAGTACCAGTCATATTCAGCACCAGTATCAAATCAGCATATCAGAATGATTTCTGAAGGATCATGTGACACTGAAGACTGGAGTAATGGCTGATGAAAATTCAGCTTTGCATCACAGAAATAAATTATATTTTAAAGTAAATTAAAATAGAAAACCATTATTTTAAATTGAAATAATATTTCACAATATTACTATTTTTTCTGTAATTTTATCAAATAAATGCAGCCTTGATGAGCAGAACAGACTTCTTTAAAAAAAAACATAAAAAACAGTATTGTTTCCAAACTTATATATATATATATATATATATACACACACACACACACACACACAAACACACTCTAAAAAATGCTGGGTTGTTTCAACCCAAATTTGGGTCAAAAATGGACAAACCCAACTGTTAGGTTAAATTTTTAATTAAAAATTTTAACCCTTTTTTTTTTCCAGTCCATATTTGACCCAAATTTTGGTTGAAACATCCCAACTAATCAATCAATCACTAATTATTTGGAACTTGAGGGATGCAAATAAAAAAAGCTATAATATATGTCATATATTAGTTACAAGTTAAGAAAAAAATACTTAAAAACAGTAAAACAAATATTATAAAATGTATTGTAATGCAATATTTACACACTTGTGAGTGCACAAATACATTTCTATAAAATAGTTTCAATAGTTTCACAAAGTTTCAGTGTTGCTCAACAACCATAAGCAACTAAACTCTGTATGTGATACGTCCTGTTCCATACCAAAGTCCCTTTAAGACAAGTCATTTCACTCGGCGGCCATCTTTGAAACGCCTCTTGGGCATGCAAGTGCAGCTCCTATCTCTTTGAATGGGGAAACATCAAATTCTCCAAAGCTGTTTGCCAAGCTTTTGATTAAATTTCATATTTGAAATCACAAATGAAATCTGACAACAACTATCTCATAAATTTTGTTTCTAAACGCTCAGATCATGACAAAAAAAAAAAAATCAATTTTCCAGGCTGGATCAAGCTAATGCGCATGCACAGTCCTAAGTGAGCTTATTTCTATAGGAACCGGAGCTTCTAACGGCCACTGCAGTGATGCAATGACTTCACCAATCGGCGATTGGCTTTTATTTAGAAGGCGGAACTTATTATAATATGAGTGACGCGTTCTTGTGTTATTCTATAGTCTTTGTCCATACTTTACATGTTTCTTTGTTGCTCTCACATGTAAATAACGTAAAGCAGAATCTCTAGCAGTCCATGTATCTACATATCCTTACACCACCCAGCCCGAGTTTACACTACACTTAATTAGTAAATTGCATGTTGATATGTAAGCAAGTACTTCAACTCATGTGCAACTGAAATAATGAGTAATTAAGAATCAGCTAATTACATTCACAGAGAGACACCATGCTCTATTTTAGAAATACAGTCAGTGTGAAAATTATATCGTGACTTTTAGAGTTGAATTTTTTTATTTTAAGTTTGTTTCACACAACTTGAACTGTATTTTGATACACCAAGCACAGCTAGATAACAATCAGTGATCATTTTGATTCTATACTTTGAAATATAAACTATAAAATGCTAAAACAAATAAACTGGTATTGATCCTAATAGCTGTAGATTGAAAACAGTGCAACTTAAGTTATGTCAAATTAAACATATTTACTGTAATATATGTATTTTATACATCAAGTCCCACCTCTATCTTTCTGTTTTAACTTCTGTTGGGGGATTCAAACCTCTCCTTCATTTGTAACTAGCACCCTGAACAGTCATGGAGAAAAAGAGTGAGAGAAAAGATACACTATTGATCTGCACAGACTAATTATGGTGTTTAAGGTCTCTATAGGGCACCGATTGATTTACTAGAAATAACTTATAGGACTGAGTGCTTATTGATCAAGTGTTGCTTCAGAGCTCTGATGACATTATTATAAATCTGTGAGTGATTACAGGAGATTAATGGTGTGTTAGAGTCTAGACAAATAATTAAACCCTTATAATTTAACCCACGACTGCTACAGTTATTTATTACACAGCATATGGCACAGGGAGACAAAGGTTGTCCATTCAGTGTATTTTAATTATTACGGGCAAAGGTAATCCACTGTGTACTGTGTATTTTAGAACCGGCTATACATGCACACATCAGCTTAGCATGTCTGTAGCACATCAGAGCTGATTTGCTGCAGAACAAATGTATTCTCTGTTGCAGTAGTTCTTCAAATAATAGGAATTGTCTGACACAGGGGTGTCCAATTCTGCTCCTGGAGGGCCACTGTCCTGCAAAGTTTAGCTCCAACCCCAATTAAACACACCTGAACCAGCTAATTAAGGTCTTACTAGGCATACTAGAAACTTCAAGGCAGGTGTGTTAAAGGGGACGTATTATGCCCCTTTTCACAAGATGTAATGTAAGTCTCTGATGTCCTCAGAATGTGTCTGTGAAGTTTCAGCTCAAAATACCCCACAGATCATTTATTATAGCTTGTCAAATTTGTCCCTATTTGGGTGTGAGTAAAAACACAGCGTTTTTGTGTGTGTCCCTTTAAATGCAAATGAGCTGCTACTCCCAGCCCCCTTTCCAGAAGAGGGCGGAGGTTTAACAGCTCACGCTTTGTTTGCTTAACAACAACAAAGCTGGAGAATCTCACGCAGCCAAAATTGAGGATTGTCAGTAACGGTGTTCAGCCTTACATTGTTCAAACCGGAGTCGAACACTGATGGAGAGACTCAGGAAGAAGTTACAACTTTTAGAATGCAACTGGATGTTTCTGGATGGTTAGTGGATAAATATATGTAGTTGCTGTGGAGTTCAACTCATCGACTAGCATGTGCCGTCATGTTAATCTTTTGTGCAAATCCAGTGTTGAATTGACCCTCGTTTGTGAAGCAGTCCGGCGTAAAATAACGGCATGGTAACAACACTCTACTACAACAACTCTTCCTCTTCTCTAAAGCAGCCCAACATGGCCCAACATTCTGTGCTCGTCTATATAGCCAGTGACAGAACAGTTAGCATGCCTTGCTCAAACTTTTGCCATGGCGTTAGAACTGTTACACCGTTGACGCTTGTGAAAACAAAATGGTGGCGACAAGGGTGGAAACGTGCAGATTAAGCGGCGGTAGTATTATAATAAGATCCCCTTCCTACATCACTAGGAAAGTGAAATCTGAGTGGCTAATTTTTCACATGCTTGCATAGAAAGGCTTGCCAAAACAAAGTTACTAGGTTGTCCTTTTTCACTTTTTCTGGGTTGGTAGATTTTCATGATATGTCCCCTTTAAGGCAAGTTGGAGCTAAACTCTGCAGGACAGTGGCCCTGCAGGGCGGAGTTTGGACACCCCTGGTCTGATGGATAGGCTTATTAATGGTATTTGCCAAGTCAAACATTAAAAAAACACTCAGAACGCCCAGGCAAATGTCTAGCAATGCACCAAAAACCACCTTAGTACACCCGAGCAACTACTTAAAGTGGCAAAACACACACACTCTCTCTAATACCTCCACAGCAACGAAGCAAGTAACACACTAAAAATCACTCCGAATACCCGAGCAACCACACAGCAATGCACAAACCACTCAGAGCGAACTCTTAACCACATAACAACACATAAAAACCACTTGACTAATCAATAAGGTTTAGCCTAACAAAGCAACGCCAGCACATTTAGATAAATTGTTCATCAAGATTTGGCTTCAGATGCATGTAATGTTTAACACTTGTAGGTCTGTCAAGGTTTTCCACCTTTATTTAATATATTTCATTTCAGCAATGATTTCTTACAGTCTGAAGGCAAAGTTATTTAAACTGACCCTTGGAATGTGCGATGACTCATATCATGGTGGGGTGACTCATTAGACCTGTAATAATAGACAAAAACTAGTCATGTTAGTCACTGTAAAGTCCCCCACATGTTATATGTCTGTGTTCATTTAACTTCCCTGTTCAAGACAAGTCTTTCATTTTGGCACAAACTGTTCTCAGATCAGTCTTTTCTCTGTGAACATCAGGGTGAGGATGAGCCACCCACAGCGCAAACAGAGCTAGTCACCCAGCAGCTCTGAGGTAGTTAGCCTGTCAACACACTTATTTCTATAAATCATCTCTGGTTAGGGCCATTTATGGGTCATATCTTCTGTGCAGTCTGTAGCAAACCAGCACAGGACCAGTTCCTTCAGCACAGGACATACTGTCATCTCAAATCTATATTTCATATGGCCAGTTATTTAGCTGTATAGCTCTATTTTCTGTGCTGTTGCTTGAACAGACTCTGTCTTTAGTATAGTTTTGGTCTCAGGAAAGAAAAATTACAAATGAGAGCAATGTAATTAAATGGAGATCTAAAGGAGACGTTTGCTTTAGTCTCTTTCTTCTCAAAAATATCTCCTGAGAAAAGTTCCAGCAATCTCACACATATTTTCTAGAGTTTCAGATCTTAGTATTCGTGTGCCTCAATGCATCAGCGCAGTAGCTCAATATAATAATACTCATCCGATGGTCTAAAATCGCTTGAATGAAGACGCAAGTGAAAGTGACTACACACGCGGTAGTACATATTTAAGGGGAAAGTATTCTGAATTTTGGTTTCAATTACTTTTCGATTAATCGTCCAGCCCTATTATATAACTTACATAAAAATATAATATACAGTAATCACGGATCTCTAGTTCCAGAAGTCTGCAATCAAAAGTCAATGATCTCAATATAAACAAACATTTCTCATCAGATTCCAAGACCAAGTTATCTGAGCTAATATCCACACCTACATTTTTGTTTATAGCTTTAGCCTTTAAAAAAATACACATTTTCATAAAGCATGTCTAAGAAATTTGAGGAGAAACACAGACATAAAACATCACCCAAAACACTATTAAGCCTCCTGAGCTATGAAAGAGCAACCACTGAGCATAAAGCAATCAAAAATAGACAGGTTAAATGAAGTCTCTGCAGTATGAGAGATAGCTTAGCAAAAGCACTAACGCTCAGACTAGCTCATTCCCAGTAATGTTTACAGTAGCTAGCCTGCTGTTTGCAGTAAATAAAGGAAGGTCTTCAAAGGAATGTTGCCCAATATTTCAAGCTAATCCAGTTTCACTCATAAAAGGGCAACATATTGACCTCTATGTCGAACGAAAGTAAATGCTGTTTTTATGGCTTGCTAAAGATTTTGATAACAGCTAGAGCCTGCTAGCAGTCGTCACAGCAGGAGGGCACAAACTCAACGCATCAGAGGAGCGACAAAATGACCATGTAGTCTTGATAAAAATCACAGTTTGTTCTTTCTCACCAGGCTTAGTTTCTTT
This sequence comes from Ctenopharyngodon idella, assembly GCF_019924925.1. NCBI lineage: Eukaryota > Metazoa > Chordata > Actinopteri > Cypriniformes > Xenocyprididae > Ctenopharyngodon > Ctenopharyngodon idella. Next base: position 27,875,861 of record NC_067230.1, read on the forward strand.
TCACGTGTGAGCCAGCTGAACGAACACTAGAACTATTAAAAATGTTTAGCTGATAGTTGCCAGTTCTGTTTTATGTCTTTTTTTAAATAAGAGAAACACTAGAGCCATTGTTTTAGCTTGACGCCCGAACATTTTTTTGTTTGTGCATCTACATAACTAAAGAAAGAGCTTCTTGTAGTGAAACAAGACATCTCTGGCATTGGTCATAGCGACGCGGACAGTGAAAACAAAAGGTCGTTTTATTGCTTCATCTATATGGGAGGCAAGCATTTACTGCTGGTAGGCTTTCTAAAAATATATAATCACTCCCTCCCCCAGATTTATGTGCATTTTGGAGTCACGTCAAGTGTTTACTCAAGTAATGAAAAGTGTACGAGCAAATGAAGGAAAATTATATGACACCAGCACTAACAGCATTACTAATGCATCATTCACAGCTTTCCGAAAAAGACAGTCTAATGTGGCAGTCAAAGTAATATGCATCTTTATCTATGTCCACACATGCCATGAAGCCAAAGGCAATGACAAATGGCCTTTCCTGCCATGTCATTTTCGGCTTCGCCAAATATTAAGCTGTCTTTGTGTCCATGGAACCCATTTATCTTAGTTTAGTCGTATGATTTTCAGCTTGACAGGCAGGAATATTGTATCGGGGCGTTACGCGTGTTGAGGTATCGCCATCCGTCTTAAGGGGGACGTCTCAATTTCGCAACCGCTGGGGCTGGACGGGGCACCGTACAAGGTCAGTTACAGTGCATTCAATCAACCATTGGTTCCACATAATAAAATGACTAGAGAGCCACTGGCTCCCAAAATTAAATGTTTAGGAATCAAATAACTTTAGTTGTTTAATAACAGAATCTTTCAATATAGATGGCTTTTCAGAGGCAAAGTTTTCTACAACTGGGCCTAACTATACTACATGGCCGTAACCACCATAGGCACTGAGGGGAACAAGTCCCCCCAAATAATTGTAAAGATAATTAACACTTTCAGATGCCCAAAAAGGTACTAAAGACATATTTAAAACAGTTCATGTGACTACAGTGGTTCAACCTTAATGTTATGAAGCGATAAGAATACTTTATGTGCACCAAAAAAATTAAATAAATAAATAATGACTTTATTGAACAATATCTAGTGATGGGTGATTTCAAAACACTGCTTCATGAAGCTTCGAAGATTTATGAATCTTTTGTTTCAAATCAGTGGTTCGGAGCGTGTATCAAACTGCCAAATAACACATAAACCACTGAAATTTTGAAACATTTTAAAACACTTATGACGTAACGAAGCCTCGTTTACTGATATCACATGACTTTGGTAGTTTGATACATGCTCCAAACCACTGATTCGAAACAAAAGATTCATAAAGCTTCAAAGCTTCAGGAAGCAGTGTTTTGAAATCGCCCATACTTGATTATTAACAATTAATGCAGCATCCGCATTTATTCTGTCATCCTTTAGCTAGCGTTACATTATACGATCACGCTATCATTCATTCAAGAGCTATTATTATAATTAGACCATTCAAGCCTGATAAGACACAAAACTGGCATTGTGCGCCGGCCGCATTGAGATCTCTTTTGTGCTTGAACTTACAAAAACACACAAAATTATGCCAAAATGCTCGTTTTGTCGAGTATCGTCATAGGCACAGTCTTAAATGAGTCAAATAAAGTCTTAAATGAACGTAAAGAGTTGTGAGAAAATAGGATGCAGATCCGTGTCATGTGCGGCAGGTCTTAAAGTGACAGCAGCCTAATAAAACTGCTACAGTCTGACATTAATGTTAATCAAAGAACAAAAGAAAGAGAAAATCACTCAGTGCTCTTGACTGAATAACTTTTGTAGCTTTTATAATAATGAATCTATATTTAATTTATAAATTATGCATTGAAGACTGTGAAGGGTTTTATAACTTTATAACTTTTTTTTTTTCAAAGCTTCAGGAAGCAGTGTTTTGAAATCGCCCATCACTAGATATTGTTGAAGTCGTTATTTTTATTTTATTTTTTTGGCACGCAAAATGAAAAAAAAAACTACTGTAGTCACATGAACTGTTTTAAATATGTCTTTAGTAGCTTTCTGGGCATTTGAAAGTGTTAATTATCTTGCTATCAATGGAGGCCTCACTGAGCCATCGGATTTTATGAAAAATATCTTAATTTGTGTTCTGAAGATGAACGAAGGTCTTACAGGTGTGTAACGACATGAGGGTGAGTAATTAATGACAGAATTTTCATTTTTGGGTGAACTAACCCTTTAAATCCCTTTTAATCCTTTATTTATTTGGATAATTATGTTCAAGACATGGTTACAGCCTTGCTATACTAAACAATAACCAGTACTATTTCAGTCTTTTTTTTAACTGCAATATAATTTATTACAACAAAACTGTTGATGTGTATCTTTAACTACACACTAACTTGTGAACAATCAGTTGATAATTAAACTAGAAAAATATCAAATGATATATTACCAAAAATGACTCGTTTAGTCAGTGATTGTTAAAAAAATTCAAACTAATATACTTGTGAGTTTGAGACTGATTCATTAAAAAAAAAAATAAGAGAGAATCAGACATCTCGAACACCATGAACAATCACAAACACTCTAAAGTTGTGATTTACACCAAATCAATGTCATAAAAAACACAAACTGATAATAAAGTTCTCTCATCCATAGCTAATTTAGATTAAAATTGCCTAAAATGTGTAATATTTGCAGTCTGTAGCCCTGTGAACTGAAAACACAGGCTAAGTATCATGTTAATAGTTAAACAAAAAAGTAACTGCTTTACTTTGGTCTTTGCTTCCTAAAAGAACAGGCTTTAGTAGGATAGAAGGAATCCAGTGTAACCGCTTGTAGGGATGTCATTCCGAAAAATGTCATTCTGAAAAACAAGGGCAACGTTGTGTTGGCATATTGCGAGTTGTAAAACCGCACTGAAGCATGCATTTGAACGAGCGCTTCTGTCACTGAGGCGTAAACTAATGTGACCGCAGGACTGAGCTCGGCTTGTCTTTGTGTGGTTTGGGTTTGAGTCAGAATTGAAAATCTGGGTTACTTCCTAATGCAGCCATTAAAGCATTATTGCAGAGGGAAACCATCTTGAGATGATGGACATGAATCTTCTGATGGACAGGTAGGCTAATTTAATTCATTCGATTAGATGGAACCTGAAGACAAATGCATTAGTCGTAAATGTACTGAATATGATGGAATCACCCATGGGAAAGAAATCACAAATGACATCTTTTCAATATCTCACTTGTTTCACCTAGAGAGCAACAGCAGGCTCAATATAAAATCAAATACTTATCAAATTCTTCATAAAATAGAAAAATTATGTTCAATATGAAAGCAACAATTTCTCAAATTCTTCAAGAAATAAAAAATAAAAAATAAAAATAAAATAAAATGTAAAAAAATCAGGTAACAGTTTAGTTTAGGGTCCAATTCTCACTATGAACTAGTTGCTTATTAGCATGCATATTACTAGGATATTGGCTGTTTATTAATACTTATAAAGCACATATTATTGCCTTATCCTGCATGAACATATTCTATATCCCTTAATCAATACCTAAACTTAACAACTACCTTACTAACTATTAATAAGCAGCAATTAGGAGTTTATTGAGGCAAAACTTGTAGTTAATAGCGAGAATTGGACTCTAAACTAAAGTGTGACCAATAATTTCTTTAAACTCTTTATGTCAACAGTCCCACGTCAGTAATATCTTTAATATCTCAATTGTTTCTCTTATAGTCAGCAACAAGATTAATTGAACAGCTGATTTCCCTTTAAAAAAAAAAGGACTGCATTACTTTCACTTCTCCTCTCTCAGTATCAGAAGAGATCACAAACTGTGCTCAGATTTGAGAATCAAGTCTCAACATGAACTCAGACATTACTCATCAACTTTCCCCAAGACCAAACTATCTGAGCTGCTATCCACGTTCATTTTGTAGTTCTGTACTCTTAATGTATGTCAACTATTGACTTATGTCTATTGTAATTTTAAGACAAATAACTGTGTCAAAGTTACTGAGAAAATTATGTACCCTGAGTTTTGAAAGAGCCACCAGTGAACAATCAAATTCTCCTCTGGCCATTTCCACATACATATTTCTACACACGAGGCCACTGAGACTGAGATATTATTGTTTTTTTAATATAGAGAAACAATCCACGGCTCTGTGAGAGATCATGATCCATAACAATGCCAGTGGCAATTTCAGAACAAAAGTAAATCAAGTGCGAAGGGGCAGATGAAGGGGAATTTCTCCTCATTAATCTGTCCTGTTTATTCCACTTCCACTGTGTCCTCATGACTTCCCCAAAACTAACACCAGAAAGAGTGCAATATGGAGAAAGCGCTCTCAGACACTATTCTTCGTTAGTCATTCCTCGCTTTACTGATTTCACTCAAACAACAGCAAGTCTAAATTACATGTCTGCTGCAAATTGCCATTGTTTTCACTCATTTTACTCAGAATACTGGCAAATCTGGAGGTAAAACATGTCATTGTTTGCTGCTGGCTTTTACTTTCTTTTTTTAAAAACAGCCCCACAATTTTATGCCTGAATGGTTTTACCATTTTTAACACCATTGTCTCAACAAATTGTTGCAACAGTCTTGGAATATAAGAGCCAATGCAAGCGACAATGAACACTGGATTCCTGGATTTTTCCCTTTACTGGAGTAGCACCTTTATTCCTCCTGAGACATTACAGGAGTGCACTTCCAGATGAAATGACTCAGTCGATCCCCCTGGGCGTCTGAGAGGATCTAGGTCATCTTTTTACAGACACATATTGAGAGATTCAAGGGGTTTGTAAAAAAATATGATGATTGTTTCTGGATGAGTTGATTTCTAGAAAAGGTGCAGTATGTTGAGAGCAAATCTTGCACTTAATATCTCAAAATCATATTACTATCACTAAATGTTATTCCAAAAAAAAAAAAAAAAAAATAAAAAAATACTCCAATATTAACATTCTGGCCGATAATGATAAGCCATTAATTATTGTAATGTTATGGCTGATATCCAAAAATTCCTGATATTAAAATTCAATGTAAAATAACTATAATAAATAAATATATTGATTATATAAATAAATATAAAAACAAATAATACATTTAAAAAATGAATGTAAGGATCACAGTATTATATTTTATAATATTTTCTATTTATTTTGAAATCTGCAAATGTTTAATGTTGTATTAAACTATTAGAGTGATTTAAGATTACATCTAAGTGAAGGCTATAGGTAATGTTAAAGGTGCAAAAATAGGGAGAAAAGAGCATACAAAATGATATATATTAACACAATTAATGCAGCATCCGCATTTATTCTGTCATCCTTTAGCTAGCGTTACATTATACGATCATGCTATCATTCATTCAAGAGCTATTATTATAATTAGACCATTCAAGCCTGATAAGACACAAAACTGGCATTGTGCGCCGGCCGCATTGAGATCTCTTTCGTGCTTGAACTTACAAAAACACACAAAATTATGCCAAAATGCTCGTTTGTCGAGTATCGTCATAGGCACAGTCTTAAATGAGTCAAATAAAGCCTTAAATGAACGTAAAGAGTTGTGAGAAAATAGGATGCAGATTCGTGTCATGTGCGGCAGGTCTTAAAGTGACAGCAGCCTAATAAACCTGCTACAGTCTGACATTAATGTTAATCAAAGAACAAAAGAAAGAGAAAATCACTCAGTGCTCTTGACTGAATAACTTTTGTAGCTTTAATAATAATGAATCTATATTTAATTTATAAATTATGCATTGAAGACTGTGAAGGGTTTTATAACTTTATAACTTTTTTTTTTATAACTTTATTCAATTTCAGGATATTTCCTACCTGTCTTTATGTTGTTTCTGCACGAATTCGGAGATTAAATGTGAAATTATTATAATATAAAAAATATATATTAAAAACTTTAATGTTAGGCCCGATTAATCCCAATTAATTACAGAAAAATTTGTGATTAAATAGTTCATTTTTTTTAATCGATTGACAGCACTAATATATATATATATATATATATATATATATATATATATATATATATATATATATACACACACAGCATATATACAGTCAAACCAGAAATGATTCAGACATTTTTGATATTTTTGATATATTTTTGCTAGTGGGTGTGGGACACTATAGATCAGGTATCTCCAACCCTGCTCCTGGAGGGCTACCGTCCTGCAGATTTCAGTTCCAACCCTGCTCCAACACACCTGTCTGTAATTATCAAGCAACCCTGAACACCTTGATTAGCTGGTTCAGGTGTGTTTGATTCGGGTTGGAGCTAAAATTTGCAGGGCGGTAGTCCTCCAGGAGCAGGGTTGGAGACCCCTGCTATAGATCATTTATGTAAGTGAGGATAGCAAAATAAAGTAAACTGTGACATATTATACTCAAAAATTCTTCATACAGTGGACTACCAATAAAACTGATAAAAATTTGGAACCAAAAATTATTGAGACACTTTGACCTGACCATGTTTTGCTTAAGTGTTATCTGACATAATTAAGATTAATGTTTTCTGACACAGTTTAACTCTGAGATCTTGTCATATTTTATTACCATTTTTTTAAACTACAGTGAATAAACTGCATTAATGAATGAAATGTTCAAGGTGTCTGAATACATTTTGGTTTGACTGTATATATATATATATATATATATATATATATGTATGTGTGTGTGTGTGTGTGTGTGTGTGTGTGTGTGTGTGTGTGTGTGCATGTGCACGTGTATAATTTCCCAAATCAAAACCCTGGTTTTTCACGAAAAGTTGAAAATGACAATTGCAGTACTGCTACTGTTGATTAACTGTGACATTTCCACCATACAATTATAAGCAACAAGCTGTTTTTTTTTTTCTTTGTGCATGGCAAGAGGATATCCTTTTTCACCTTCAAATCAAATCACAATACTATTCAGTACCACCAGCTGCTCTGAGAGGTCTCCTCGTGGCCGTCTCTGCATGCTCTCTTCCTGGACAAAAACTAGCATTTGATCAACTGCAGTATTGAATGAACTGAACCCACGGGCGCCTAAGCGTCAATTAAAGTGTAGGTGAAATGATTTCCCTCTCTGTACATCAGTACTCCTCCACAATGCTCTGACGCCGCTCCACTGGAGGGCTTAGCCGTGTTCGCCGAAGGCAAATGTCATGTTGTTTTCTCATTGTTCAATAAATGGACTCAGTGGATGGACATCTGTGCAGTAATGCCAGTACTGTAATTGCAGCAGCAAAGCCAGATGGGAGAAAAACCATTGGCTTTAATGTCGCAAACAATCTCTGCAGGGTGTTCGGATGCTTGAAAAGTTCTTACACATTCAATAACCAGACTCGTAACTAGTTTTGATCTCCATTCTTTCAATAATAGCCACATGATGATGACCTTGTGGTTGGATGAATCTTTGGGGGGGCAAAAAAAGGGCAAACCCAGAATCAAATGCCATCCGACTGTCACTTGCGGCCATAAGCGGGAATCTAATAGGCAGATGAGTAAAAAAAAAACGCCTTCATGTTTTCTCTCTAGTTTGGACGAACACAGAAAAAGGCGAATTATCCTGACACACTACCGTAGAGAAAGCAGCTTGAGACATCACTGTTGCACCATCAAGGGCTTCCCGCTGCCAAATGATGGGTTTTCCCGCTCTGAGCCGAGGGCCAAGTTGATCTGGCACGGGAATGAGAGCAGATGCCATTTGATGATGGCGAGCCAGAGACGGGGCGGCCAAACTCTGTCAGAGAGATCAGAATCTTCTCATTATTTTCTCACATCTTTTCATGTGGGAAGTCGTGTTCCCAATCAAACCCGCCATACCCCGCAGAGTGTCCAGTCCATAGAGTCTGCGGAAAACTAAATTAGGGTTTGTTTTTCAGTGTGTTTTCACCATGCAGGGGTTCTAGTTGCACTTTTCACTCTGTATTTGGGGCTGTGAATGAGACCTGAACGGATATTGGCCTTTTGGCCGGGTGCGCAGTGTGCCAGTGTGTGCTCTCTGGTCCGTGTTGAGCCAGATCTGTAGTCTGTAAAGAAGACAAATGGGGCGCATCCTAATTTGGAATGCATTCCTGGCAATGAGCAATTAAGCTGCTTTGGAAAGAAAAAGTGAAAGAGGAGAGAAAAAGGTAGATCAAATCAAAGTGTCTGTTCACTATTTTAAAGCCTCAGTATTAAACTTTGACAGGCGGACTGTAAATATACAAAAAAATCTAGAGAGCAGAATATCAAAGATACTTAAAGGGATAGTTCACACATATCCTGTTTCAGGATAGATTACGGAATAAAAACAGGTTGTTAATGGAACCACCCAGAATACCCTAACAATTACATAGCAACAAGCTAAAAAAAAACACACACACTGAACACTATAGAAAAAACATATCAACACCCTGGAAACAACAACCCAGAAAAAAAAAACTAACAACCACATAGCACCATGCTAAAAACATAGAATTTCACATAGCAACACCCTAGCAACTACCAAAAACATATTAGCAACCTTATACAACATTCTAAACACTCAGAACACATTAGAGCTCATAGCAACCCCCTGACAACCAGCGAGAAATACCTTAGCAACCTAACAGCAGCGTGCTAAAACTAACATACTAACATACTGCAGCAATGCCCTGGCAATTACCCAAACAACACGATAAAAAAACAGAACACTTCAGCAACCACATCTTGTAGCAACACCCTGGAAACCATCCAAAAGCTTTGGGCTAAAATACCCTAGCAACCACATAGCAACATGCTAAAAACACCAGAATACTTTAACAACCACATAACAACTCTCTAGCATCATGGTGGTGACTTCTGCACTCACATTTTCCTAGGGCTGGGCATTGACATAAATTTCACGATTCGATTTCGATTCACAAGATTGCGACTTGATTCGATTCAATATCAATTAATCGGGGTCTATCAGTACATGGCAAATTTCCTCAAGGAAATAAATCTCTCTCTATGTTGTAAACTATACAGAGAACCCCAGTTTGTACATCATTATTATATTAAAGGTTAAAATTCACTGATTTGTAGACTACTTACATATAAATTACACATAAGTTTTTACAATAATAACATTAATAATGCATTTTTAATGACATAATTACTGTATGTTTCTACTAAAATATAAACATTTACATGGTGGCTGCCATAAAAAACATGAAAAAACATGAAATATTAAAGAACAGGTTAAGTATAAAAATACAACGAATATGTAACAGTGCTTATATTTAACAAAATGCTCCATTTTTCTAGCTGACATTTAGGCTAATGGCTTTTCTGAGGTAAATGCAACATTAAGTGACATTGTTTACAAGCTTTTTTCTGCAGTTGAATTTTGTGATTGAGTGATTACATGTGACTTTGAGGATTTTGGTAAGTTGTACTGTAGCTTTCAACATACCTTCTGATGTTCATTTCGCGTTGTAAAGAGTAAAGCGGAAGAGATGATCAGTTCACATGTGCTCCGCGCTGCCGCTTCGCTTGATCTGAGGCGGCAACGGCGATCTGTAATGCCATATTAAAGAGCACCAAATTTGTTTAAATTTCGTAATAAAATTTATAATTTGAAAGCTGAGACTTTGTTTTATATCACAAGTAACAAATCACAAAGCTTATTGAGATTTATTGGATGGGAGGCACGCTAAAGCTTTGTTCATTCATCAACCGAAAACAGCACAGACTTAATATTCAACAATATTATTGATTTCCCTGCATTGACACCACTGTATGAAAATTGAACTGAGCTGGACAATGACATCCCTGTTTTCTGCAGAGCTGCTGTATAGATAAATGAAATAAATTAATAACTAATGATTTTTACAACAGACATGAATCAATACTGAACTTAAAGCTGGACAATGACACTATTTTCTTCTAGAGCTGCTGTACAACCAAAACAAACTTGTTGCATTATTTTCCTGTTATTACTGTAAAGCTGCTTTAAAACAATCTGCATAATAAAAGTTGATATGTAAATAAAGGTGACTTGACTGAAAGATCGATTCTTGGGATTTAAGAATCGACACTGGTTCTTCATAATGAGAATCGATTAAAATCGAGAAATCAATATTTTTTTTTACTCAGCCCTACATTTTCTTCAGCAAATGTAAAACTTTTATCTGCCTTTGTGGCTTGTTTTGTGGCAAACAACAAGTGCACACAGACAGAGAGGTTAAACATTCAGTGTCTTTGCACATCTCGCCAATGTTAATGCGATCTTTGATCTTGGCGTCTGCCGGAAGATGGAGAGAGGCAGTCAAGGACAGCAGGGTGGAGGGTTGGCAGGCACAGCTGTGCCTCACTGGTTCATCCACAGACTCATTCAGAGGTCAATACGTATCAGACTGCAGTGTTTCAGCTTTGCTAACAGTGCAGAGCTAAATTAAGGCCATCACTACCCATAGACTCATTCGGGGAATGTAAGCAGAGATGGACGTGATAGAGGGAAGATTACGTAATGAGTACCAGAACAGCTGAAAGGAGAGGAAGGGCAAACAATGTGATTATGAAGACAATACAGTGTGAATGTGATATGATACGTCTGTCTTTATGCTAATGTTAGCTCGAGGGTCAGATCAGACAAAAAGTCACCCATAAAGAATGCATGGCTCCATGCAAAACATGCCCTTCAAAAGCTTATATTAGAATGAATTTCATAATACTTTCATAAATTCTGGGGTTGAAATCTAAAGGGAGCACATGGAATTTACTCATTTCATTCCCCAGATGCCTTTAGATTACATATACAGGCAGAATTTATCATTAGAGAATATTAATCAAAAAAACAACTTCATGAGAAAAGTACTGCCCGCTCTAAGGCTTTAATAAGCTCTATAACACAATAATGAGAAGAAAATCTAAATGATATATAATGAAATATATACTGTATACACATACATGCATAAATAAAATAATAGATAATACAAAGGATTATAATATGCTTCTGGAAACATTTACCTCACATTTCTATACTGCTGGCCTGACTTTTAGTGAAATCAGTCCCGTGAAAATGTATTGACCGGACAATGATGTTAATTGTGTTTTAATTCTGATGATGGTATTGAGCCCACACAACTAACCATTACTCTAGTGGATTATACCAATTTGAGCCAAGCAATCATAATCTACTGGTTTATATGACATCTAGATTAATGTTAATGTATGACTACATGAACATGAAATCCGGACATCAGCTACCTTGAGCTGTGTTGCGGTAGCCCAGTAACATCCTAGCAACTGCATAGCAACATTCTAAAAGACTCAGAACAAACTGACCTCAGCAACATACAACAGAAGACTCAAAAGACCCTAGCAACTGCATAGAAACATGACTCCATGGCAACATTTTTTTAATTAAAGGCACAATATGTAAGATTTTTGGATTAAAATATCCAAAAACCACTAGAAAAATGTTATATATTTTGTTGACTTGTGTACTTACATTATACCAAATGTTTCCAAGAATGTTTAAATCCAGAGAAATTAGCTATTTTAATCAGGACATGCGTCTGTGTCCGTACGTCGATGACATCATACCCGCGTTACAATCGGTTTCCAATTTTATTTCGTAGAAACCATGGAAACACCAAGGATGCTTTAATATTTTATAGCTGCGTCCAAAATCGCGTACTGTTGAGTAGGTATTACATTTGAATTTAAATATACTTCACAAAAAAAAAGTATGTTCTATTATCAAAAAGTACGTTCTATATAGTACGAATGCATGTAGTATGAATGAATTCGGACGTACTACATCCTCTATGTTATTACTGTCACATGACCTACCCGCATCCGTTATGTCCCTTCAACTCAATTCACAAATTCTCTCTCGTGGCCTCATGGGATAGTAAAGTGTCCATCGTATGCGCACTTCAGAATCTCACCGGAAGTAGTAAGTCATCCAGATAGTTTTCGCCTACTGTTTTTCGAATACTATGAATTCAGACAAACTACTCTGTTCGCATATTGTTTTTCGCGTACTATATAGTAGAGCAACTGTTCAGATGGATACATTCATCGACAGAAAACTAATCATTGTTGTATAGATCAACACAGTAAGTCTTGTTTAAATTTTGTTTTCTTGATTTACCGTGAGTACCATGTTTTACCACACCTAATATCGATCTAGCTTACTGCAGTGTGCAACAAGTGTCTCATAGTAGCCGCTGAATGAACGCAGAGTAGCATTATATCAACTTTTAACACTCAAATGTATCTAATATGATAAAACAGCACTGCTTTACCCTAAATACGCTTGACCGGAAGAAGCGGAAGCGGCGACTGTGGCATAATAAAAGTTCTGCTGCTCTCGAGCCGTGTGTCGCGCTCGTCTCTCATTATCAATCACTTCCGAGGCCTCGTTCAGGTCCAACATCACTCGGACCTTCATACTACAGTAACGTTAATAATCTCATCAATGAACATGATTTCTGCCCAAGTCCCGTCCCGATTCTTTTCTACCGGCTGTGAGGTGAAGACAACAACTCCCAAGATTCCACGCTCAATCTCGGTGTCAACAAGCTAAGCCTTTGTTTTGAATAAGCGACCTCTAGTGGCGAAAATGTACATAGTGTGCCTTTAATTGCCTGTATTTTATATACCTCTTTTTTTTTTTTTTTTATCACAAACTGACCAGATTAAAGTGCAAGATAGTTAATTTGAGTGGCGCAAGTAATAGTAATGCTTGACTTGGCAAGAACTGCTACTAATATAGCCTTCCTGCTCTACAGCAAGCTGACGCCATTGTTTTAAATATATCCAACAAACCATTAAAAATGTCAGTGTGTTTGACTAATGCAAAATCATCAGAACACATGAGATGAACAGCATATCACCAGTTATTCTTAAAGTACTTTAGCCTGTGCAGGTCTTGTAAAACCCTCTGGGGTCTGTGGTGTCTCGGCTGAGCTCAGATCAACAGAAAGCGGCCCACTCCAGGAACACACAGTTCGTCAGCCTCCATATGCCACCAACCCACCGACCAAATGAAAAAACCTTATTAATAGATTCCCTGTCAAAGAGAAGTCACATCCCCGCTGAAAGTAGTGTGTACAGAGCGCCGAATGAGTCACGCTGAGAATTCCTTCGGCTTCTTCAGACGCGTCTGAAGGAGATCGCATCACGGCGGAGGATAGGTGTCTCTATTTTGAGTCACCGCAATCCCCACGGAGCCGAGGCACATAGCAAATGCAAAAGGCAACGAGGCGGTGTGGCTGATGGACAGGGTCGGTCAAATGAAACGAGAGGCTGTGAATTACTTGATGCACATGAAGTATCTTTGGGAGTAAGTAAGTCGGCAGCACACTGGTAAAGTCAGACGAATGCAAACTCAGTTTTATCAGCAATAGCATTAGAGAAACTAAATTTTTCTTCAGAATATGAATTAGAATAAATTACAGACGGGAAAAACAGCCGCCACAGGAAGTTCGACAGAGAATATAAGGTCACCTCTCCGGATGATTCGGTTAACATCTGCTTGTGACACCCTCGCATCTTTGGAGGGTCCCTGTAGTTCGAGACGTAATTACACTTAGATGAGGCTTTGGATTCAATCAGAGTGAATATGGAAGTAGGAGAGAATATCAATAAAATATTTCTACTGTGCCTGATTAATGCTAGGGCGCTATAAGATGCTGAGATCTTTAAAAAATCATGTTAATATTCTGCCCTTTGAATCGGAGCGGTTTTAGACTCATCTAAGCATTTGATTTAATTAATCAAAAACTCGTTTAGATTAGTTTAGTGACCAGTAGATGGCACCCAGCGCGTCAAAGTTTTGCTGTTTAACATGGTACCGTTAACTCCTGTTGGTCAGTGTCATAACTAAAATAGTATGCTGGAAAATGCATTTTTCTCTGTTAACCGCCATTCAAAAATAGGCAGTTAAATGATAAAATGGCAATTGATTGAAAAATATATAATAACACTGAAACTATATATTAAAAATCGATAGTTATGTTTATAATTTAATATTTCAACACACACACACATTATGAATAAATATCAAGAGGTGCATCAATTTTTGGTCAAGATCTTGTGTTGACGATGCAAGAGTCAAGCACTCTGTAAAGTCTCCTCCAGCATGACAAATTTATTCAAACGTATATTTAATAATTAAGACATTACTAACAGTTAAAGTAAATATAATGAATATATAAGCTAATTTAGTGCATATATTTAGTGAAATGCTCCCCTCTAGAGTTCATTTCTCTAGTGAACTAACATGCAGTGGACACTAAATGACTTGCCTGAGGTAAATGTAATGCTACGTGAGATATTATTCTCAAGCTGTTTTATTGATATCTTTCTGTGGTTGAAACACTGGTTGAGAGATTACTTGTAAACATATCTATGCATAGATCGTCTGCTCTTCTTCTTCTGCGCTTTTTCCTGTTGTGGTGGTTAGCAAACAGCGTTGCATTACCATGCGCGCCCCCTTTTGGTTGGGAGTGTGGATCGCCTGTGACTGACTGTATTCATCCTCTGATTGTATGAACCGAACCGTGTCGTCCGTACAGTGATGGTTTGGGACGAATACATTAAAAAAACCATAATGAAAATTTAATTAATTTTGAAGTTTTATTAAGTGTTAACAATGAGATGGTTTTTATAATCAATTAACACTGCTTTTCTCATTTTTTACAAGATGGACAAATTTGTCACCAAAAAAGTCATTTGGTTTAACCAAAATTTAGGTTATCCTGAATGACACTTTTGGTTATACCAAATGACAATATTTTCAAACAATTCTAACAGGCTGATATCTAGCTATATAGACAAAGGACAATCAAACATTTTATATTTAGTACAAGTTTTTAAAATATTACATTTTCCATATTTTATATTGGTTGTACCGAATGACCTGATGTTTCGGGACATGCATATAAATGAGAGAAAACATATTTTTCAAATAGTTAAAAGAGAGTTAGTTACATCCATGTGGTCCTTTGCAGGTGTCTGAATGATGTCACATCCTGTCACACGATATTGACCGCATGACTTGATCCAAAATGGCCCCTTTATATTGGTTACTCCGAATGACATCAATGAAATTCATTTTCCGGACATTCTTTCTCATAACAAAGCAACGACTTGTACACATAATTTTAATACCATTTTGCACTATGTTGATAAATGATGTTATAAAATCATGCCAGAATAAAAAATATATATTTATTACATTTTAAGATATTTTAATCAGAAATTAAATGGCTGTATTGGCCTGTGGACGGTTAAACCAAATGACCTTTTCACACTTTAAAAATCTTTAAAATACCTTTATATGTAGCAAAATATAATTAAAACCTTTTGGTTTCAATAAAAGAGATCTAGTTGTACTACTGTACTACCTTACATACTTTGGATGTCATATCTTTGTTTTTTATTATAATTAAGGTCTTTGGGGGAAAAAAAATGACCCGTCACATCATTGACCCAAATATATATATATATATATATATATATATATATATATATATATATATATATAATATATGTATATATGTGTGTGCACGCAAGTACGTTTGGTGTGTGTCGTGTGTGTGCCTATGAAACAAAGACAGCAGCATTCATGTCACGTACTTCCAATACAAAGCATATATTTTTACTATTATCATTATGTATTATTATTATACCTCATTTTATCAACTGCTGATCTTGACTTTTCCTACAGTACAGAGATACAATATAGCAATAAGACAACAGTAGCAAATTGTTCAGAATTGTTCAAAAACATTGACTTGTTCGTTGAAGGGTGTATTCAATGAAATGGCCCTTCACGGCGTGCCTTATAATGCTATTTGTTCATGCAATAGTGAGTCTTGGAAAGCAGGAAAAAGCCATTACGGCACTCATTTTACAAAGACAGTATTTATGTCATTTTACAAATTTAAGCATTTCAGAATTCATTCATTTAAAAAAAAAAAAAAAACAGTTTAGTTCACAACCAAAACACAGAAGACTGGGCTAAATGTTGTTCCCATGCTAGAACTGTTAACCTCCCACAAATACAAGGTAGATGATGAGATTATTCAGACAGATGCTGGTCTGCATTTTATCAGACCTATGATGGGACTGCATGGAGCAATTATTGTCTTATGAGAGTCATGTTTCAAAGAGAGGAAAACTAAATCATTATCCTTAGCAAAAAAACAACCACTATAATCAAAGAGGGAGGCAGAAAACAAGTATGAGAGAAGAAAAAAAAAAAAACACCATCACAGCTGACAAGGGAACTTTTTAACACTAGTATTTATTTTATTATTTTTTGTTTCAGAGAGTCATTTGAGAAACAATGGCACTCTGAGAGGCAGTTATTTTGGAGGTAGCTGACGCTAATTGGCAATGGGAGTATTGGCTAGTCTCCCACTTTCAAAATAATTAGTAAAGCACACAGCACGATCTCACACCCGGAATTAAACGAACCGCACTGGAACCCTTAGCAACCTCTCTGCCTAGTAACGTAGGAGCAGAAAGGAAGAGATTTTGATAAGCTGTAGTGAGACGGAGCTGAACTTCAGCTGTGAAGAATTTAATATCATTAGAAGTTCGTTAAATCTGTCTCTTTAAAGGCTGTTACATCCATACAGAAACCACTTTTTTACTTATAAAGGACATAATCTACACTTTTGTGGTGTATTATGGTTTATTTTTCCCTAAAGTTCATTTAAAATGTTAATAAAGAGATGTCTTGCACCAAAACTATCATTTCTTTAACTCTTTTGTGCTTTTTATATAGCACTGATGTTGGACGGATAGGAATGTGTATGACCTGTTTTGAGCGAGTAGATCTACCAAAAGAAAAATTCATTGTTTAGAGGTTGCTGTTTTATATCTCACGAGACATTATGTCTCATATTTTGCCTAAAATTCTTTTGGCAAAATAAATAGACACTATGGGTCAACCTAGTTGACCTAAAGTAAAGCCAAAGACTATAGAATAACACAAGACGTGTTACTCGTATTGTTTTGAATGGGAGAAAGTGCAATGTGCAATATGGCGGAATAAGTCCCGCCTTCTAAATAAGAGCCAATCGGCGATTGGTAAAGTCATCGCGTTACTGCAGCGACCGTTAGAAGCTCCGGTTCCTATAGAAACAGTCAGACGCGCGCCTCTGAAATGAGACAAGAGACGCACATTTAGGACTGCTCATGCGCATTAGCTTGATCCAGCCTGAAAAATACAGTTTTTTGTCATGATTTGAGCATTTAGAAACAAAATTTATGAGACAGTTGTTGTCAGATTTCATTGGTGATTTCAAATATGAAATTTAATCGAAAGCTTGGCTAACAGCTTTGGAGAATTTGATGTTTCCCCATTCAAAGAGATATGAGCTGCGCTCGCATGCCCGAGAGGCGTTTCAAAGGTGGCCGCCGAGTGAAATGACTTGTCTTAAAGGGACTTTGGTAAAGCTGCGTCCGAAATCGCATACTTTATAGTAGCTACTACATTTGGCTTGAAACTTATAAGTATATATGGTATGAATGTGTGTAGTATGAATGAAATCCAGGCATACTTTTATTCACCATGTTGTCATTGTCATGTGACCTACAATGTCAGTTGTGTCGCTTCACCTCCATTCATAAATCCTCTCCCGTGGCCTCATGGGATAGTAGAGTGTCCACTGAATGCACACTTCAGAATCTCGGCAGAAGTAGTAGGTCATTCATTTTCGCCTACTGTTTTATGAATACTATAAATTCGGACACACTACTCACCTCACACACTGTTTCTCATATGAAAGTAGGCATATTGGGACGCAGCGTAAGAGTATATAGCTATAAAATAAGCAGCATGCATATATGATAGATTGCGTGCAGTCCGCTGCCTTAAATCGCGCTAAATTACTGCCGTTATTGACAATGCACCTTTGTAAAAGTGTGGATTTAGCACTTACTCGCATGAAGAACAAATATAGACACAGATAGTGGATCGATATCGATTTAAGACTCTAACTTTCTTCGATACAAAAACATGACTTGTGTGAGTTCATGTATTTAATGTTGATAACGAGCAAGAATGCAATTGTTCCCAAATATCCACATGACTGCAAACGTGACATTATTATACAAAAGGTCAAAAACAAAACGTACATTTTAAACACAGTACTGTCAGTATTTACTGTATTTTGCAACAAAAACATATTTTAACGAAAACCACAGCAGAACTACAACACACGAATGTGGCTGCGGCTTTGAACGAATCGTGAGAGTCAATGATTCATTCACAGCCACTTGCTTTGTTACTGAATGAATGACTCGATGACTCACTCATAAAAACAGTGACTTGCTGCCACCTACTGGCGGTTTTAGTTTAATATTTAAAAGTATCACTTCGTTTTACCACCATTGCATATTTCTCTAGTTAACATTTTTTATTTAAAACTTTATAAAGTTATACATAAAGGTAAAAATATGCACTGGAAAATCAATTTAGGGGGCAAATATTGTCCCTTAATGGAAAAGATGTGACTGCAGTCTAAGTGGAAGAGAGGGGGTACGCAGAACGATGGTAATCTCTTCAGGCGGTACTCCACTCTAAAAAGTTTGAGAACCACTGTCTCAGACCATTTGTACTTGAAAGAATTTCATGAGAAACATTTTGAGTTAATTCTGAGATCTCTCACTTTTGATTACAGACTTATCTTCTGGATTTTTTGTGTAATAAACACCAAACTTGGCTCTCTGACAGAGCGTTAAAGCAGCCAGCAATGACAGAAGAGGCAAATCTTTGTAAAAAGTTGTAAACATTGAGTCAATCTCGGTTTAATTCAACTAGATTCTGAAAAAAACAAGAACACGAGAGCCCATTAATATCATGACAGCTTTCATGTAGAGAGCACAACAATTTTTTTCAGAAATGAAAAAAATAAAATAAACAACATTAATTTAAACTGTTCTTGTATCCTCCACAGGACTTCTGGTCCAGCGATATGAACAAGATGAAGAACTTCAAGAGGCGTTTCTCACTTTCCGTGCCACGAACAGAGACGATAGAGGAGAACGAGTTCACAGAACAGATAAACCAGCTCAACATTCACTGCAATGATGGTACGGTTTTCCTCTCAACATACATATCTCCCATTCAAAGCCCAAGAGTCTGGATGTGAGCATCATAAAACCCATTGAAATAAACAAGACTTAAATATGTGACTTATTATATGGATTATATCAGGCGCTCCTTATTGATTCACTTGAACCACCAACTATTATTTTACCCAGAAAGTTGCCAAAAAATCCATAAAGAAAGTGCAGCATGTGGCGCAGTGAGAAATGTAGCTTCATCGGTGTCTGACAAAGTTGAGAATACATGAGAAGGGCAAATAATATACCATAATCACAGATAGTCCTATTCAGTCAGGATTCGATTTCTCAGAGGATGCCTGTGTCAGCCAAAAAACAAATTCTGTGAAACACAAAAGTACCTGACCTCCTGAGGGAAAACTAGTGCTGTCCAAACAGGGCTTTAGTCTAATCCTACAATATGAACTGTTTGTTTTTCATTAATTTCATGCATAATCAAGAATTTATAATAACAAAAGACATTTAAATCCTAATTTGGGCACCTATAGCGAGAACCAATTCTCAAAACAACTTCAAACCAGTTTTTTGCGGTCCATTACTCCTTTTGCGGTCTTTAAAATTAAATAAATCCTGAAAAAACAATATGAAACTGCTCACACCACACGTTTAACTTCCGTAATGTGATGTTTTCATGTGAAACAGATTAATTAGTGAGCTAACGAAGGGAGGGGCTTAATTTTGTCCATCAATATTTGAATGGATAATGAAAAGTGGGCTATTGTTAGTTGATATTTTTCCCCAATCCATGCTGCCTTAGGTCATCAGGACAGAAAAGTTGTTTCAGTGGGGGAAAAAGTACTACATTTTGATTAAAAGACAACTTTGTTCCTTTAAAATCAACTAAAGGCATTCAAAACCCATTTCAGCAATATTGACTTGGCGCTGGTTCCTGCTCAAACTGAACAATATAAGTAATGCTGATTAACAGAAAGAAAGCCATATTAACCTAGAGAGATGTTCTCCAGCTATTTTGAAATTGGGAAATGAGCTAAACCAATGAATATACCTTACTGTTCAAAAGTGTGAGTTACAGAAGTTACAGAAAAGACATTTAAAGTTCAGTTTTAAATAAAAGCTGTTCTTTTGAACTTTCTATTCATAATATATTTGATCCTGAAAATTGAGCTATTATTGGTTAATATTCTTTTTCTCATGCCATGCAGCCTTGATTAGGTCATCAGGATAGAAAAAAAATTATTCAGAGGTGGAAAATGTACTACATTTCGATTACATATTATAAAAAAGACAGCTTTGTTCCTTTTAAAGGGTTAGTTCACCCAAAAATGAAAATTGTCATTAATTTCTCACCCTCATGTCATTCCAAACCCGTAAAACTTTCGTTCTGAATCTTCTGAACACAAATGAAGATCTTTTTACAGAAATCTGAGATCTCTCCATTGACAGTCCACGCAACTACCACTTTTAAGCCCCAGAAAGGTAGTAAAAATATAATTAAAGTAATCCATGTGACTCCAATGATTTAACCAACCCTTTAAGTCAACTAAAGGCATTCAGAATCTATTCAAGCTCTTTTTTTACAATCAGAAACCTTTGTTAAGAAAGTAAATAGTGTCAGTTTTAAAGCCAACTGAGGCTACCTTATCTTGATTTGAAGCCCTTTGGATTGTTCTCAAATGGAATGGGATCTCACAAAGATGCCTGGAGAGTGAGTGGCCCATAAGAGTTTGATAATCTCTCCAAGAGATAGGAGAGAGATGAATCTAGCCTGTGAGGACCTGCGGCGGTCAGGGCCACTCCAGAGAAGATGAGGAGGAAACGGGATTCTGACTCTCCAGCGTCTTCCCTCTTCACTCTCAAATTGCAGTGGTGGTTATCATTGAGCCTACATTATTAATGCAGTGGTAATAGTACTATTCTGCTCGGCTGTTGGGCTCTATGGTCTTAACGCCTTCTCGAGTCAATATTAAATCGAATTTCAAGGGAGAGACTACAAGCAGGACCACTTTAAGAATTTAAGACCCTGTCAAAGATCTACAGGGGTTTTCACACACCTGCGCTCTTGCAATATAAATCGATAATGCTTGTTATTGGCTGGTCTGTATCTAGTTTAACTCCAAAGAATGAGCCTTTATACTCTTTATTTTGAATTCCAATCAACTTCATGTGAACAAAAATGCACCATATTATGATAACTGGGAGTAAGCAAGCATAAAAAAATGAATAGGGGCTCTTTTTTTTCTTAGTTTGATTTGTCTAGGCATATATGAACACGAAAATTGTGCTTGGAACCACATCAAAACACATGGACCAAGACCAAAGATGGTCTCAGGTATATTTTGGTGTATACCTGATCCCAAACATTTGAACGGTAGTGTAAATAGCCCACAGACTATGGAAGCTTGTTTCCGCCACTTAATAACAAATGAAAAAGCTAATTGCGAATTTTTATCTCACAATTCTGACTTTTTTCTCAGAATTGTGTGATATAAACTCGCAATTTTGAGTTATAAAGTCAGAACTGCATGATATAAAGTCTCAATTGCGAGTTATAAAGTCAGAATTGTGTGATATAAAGTTTATTGACTTTTTCTCAGAATTGCGAATTTATATCTCGCAATTCTTACTTTATAACACGCAATTGCTAGTTTATATTTCACAATTCTGAGAAAAGAGTCAGAATTGAGAGATATAAACTGGCAATTGCGAGAAAAAAGTCAGAATTGCAAATTATAAAGTCAGAATTGTGAGATATAAACTCGCAATTCTGACTTTATCACTCGCAATTGTGAGTTTATATGACTATTTTTTTCAGAATTGAGATATAAACTAGCAATTGTGAGTTAAAAAGTTATTTTTTTATAAAAAAAAAGTCACAATTATCTTTTAAATTGTTTTATTCCATGGTGGAAACAAGCTTCCATAGACATTCTGACCAATGAAAAGACTCAAAATTTGTTCAACTTTCAAATATTGCCCAGTGAAAATAAAAGCAAGCAAAAAATGCAACTGTGTAACAATGTAGTCCATTTTGCAACAAATACAAACAAATTAGAGGTCTCAAAACGCCCTTCGACCGAAGCCCACAGCGAACACGCAAACAGTAATTGCAGGTTAGTGGCATCAAATCAGATAAATCCACCTCTAAACGGCATGTAAAAACAAAACAAACTGTGTCTCTTCCTGTCTAAGCTAGCGCTTCTTGGTTAGAACAGGCTGCACGGTGAATCAGACTTGTTGAAAGTCAAAAGTCTGGTTACAAAAGACTGAATAAACTAATACTCAGTGAAACTGGGTGATGAACCCTCAGCCCATGGCAGGACGGGGATTTGGATCTGGTTGCATGCCGGGAACAAAACATTTGTTTGGGGAGCAGTCAGGCTCCTCAGCTGTCTGTCTGAGGCAGCTGTTTCCACAACGCCCCATTTTTCCCCCAACACGGACCAGCTGCTCTGATTGGCTGAGGGTAAGGCACGCTGTTACTTCCTCCACCCCCGGGAGAGATGGCAGTGGCGGTGACAGCTGGAGATTGGAAGGAGAGAGCGGATCCGAGGACAGGCGGGGAGGAGACGCAAGAGCAGTTCTCTTCTATTTACCCCGTCCCCTTCCCTCCAGCTGCAAATGAACCTCCAAGCCAAGCGTGGCGGGAGAGACGTCTGCAGGTCAGGATGGAAAAAGGCGTCAGAAGCGCCCTGAGAAATAGAACGCTCCGTTCCAATTTACTCGCCTATATACCTAAGATTATTGGAACTCAATTACCGCAAGGTTAATGTGAAAGAAACCGATCCAAGTCACGTTAGGGAGTCGGACCTCATATTTCCTCCCTGCCAGCACGTCTACCCCATTATCTCGTTATATTTGTGATGTATCGCTGATCGAGGTGCAACAGAGTAATTCTCCATGGAGAGACACCCGTGATGGAGCCATCATGCAAATGTTTGGCGGCAGTCTTTTAGTTAACAAGTGTTTCTTGATTACCACAAAGATGTAAGCTATATTTAATGATAATGCTTCCAAAATGGCTTTTCGACAGATTCCTTGGAGGGTTCGAACATAATTACAGACCCAGAAACACCCACACACATTCACACACACAGCAAGATGGCTTTTATAAGCACACTAAATCTCATTGAGTAGTTTATACCGCAAAGGATGAATGTAATGTTTGTTAGACAGAATTGAAAGGAGAGGCATCTCATTTAGAGACAGCCATCGAAATAACCACCAGCTGTCGTGTGGCCCTTTGGCTAGGCATGAATGAAAAGTGTGCTCATTTCCAATGAAAAACGGTAAGGATTGCAGTGTCTAGATGGTCTCGCTCAGAGGTACGAATCAAAACAATCATACGAACACCACAACAAGGAACCAGGTGTTCAGGTGTGCATAAAATAGCTTACATTCAAGCACACACATCAGGAGAAAAATAACTAGACCAAAGAGGACTTGAGGCTCTTTTACAAAATAAATAAATAAATAAATAAAAAATCGGTGTTATCACAGGTCAAACAGTGTATTATGACATGCAAAAGTTGAAACAAAGTTTTATTTCTGTATACTAATGTTCAAAAGTTTGAGATAAGTTTTTTTTAAGTAATTAAAACATTTATTCAGCAAGGATTGATCAAAGAACCCTGAAAGATCACGTTTCAACAAAAATATTAAGCAGCAAAACTGTTTTTAACATCAATAATAATAAGAAATATTTCTTGAGCAGCAAATCAGCATATTAGAATGATTTCTGAAGGATCATGTGACACTGAAGACTGGAGTAATGATGCTGAAAATCACAGGAATAAATTACATTTTACAATATATTCATATAAAAAAAAACTTGTATTTTAAATTGTAATAATATTTCACAATATTATTATTTTTACTGTTTTTTTGATCAAATAAATGCAGCCCTGGTAAGCTTAAGAGACTTCTTTCATGAGCATTAATACATCTTACTAATGCAAAACAGTATATATAAAATAATATATATATAGAAAACTACACATTTTATTTAATAAATATATATTAATATATGCCCATACACTGGTTAAAAGTATACATGCGGAGGTCAAAGCAGTGCATTGTGGTTCTGTTGAGAGGTGCACTGAAGCCCCGACACAAGTCGCCTGAAAGGGCCTTTAGTCTAAATATTTAGCCCTCCAAGTTCTATTATTAATTCACTCATAAATGAGGAAGGCTAATAGTTTTCTGCATAATGAATTACGGTCCAGTGGGTCGAAGCATTCAACACAATTTGCCTAATATCTGATGACCTACTTTCAACGGGACACTAAAATCAATTCTGTATAATTAGCTGAGTGTGTGCGCAACCTGTAACCCCACAATGAAGCAAAATATCACTGGCTAAGTTAAGAGTAAAATTAGCTTTACATGCAGTCTCAAACCTGCAAACCTTCCAGTTACCAACCTAGATCTTTAATCACCACCCCTGAGAAAGCTTCAAACCCACAAGGGTACAGTAACACGCTTATCAGTCATTCACCTCAACCACTGAGCCACCTTTGTTTCAATGACAGCTCGATATCACTGCATTATTAATGTGTTGAGAGCTTTTGTCTCCGAACGGGGGATGTCTACTTGAAAAAAGGAAGTTAGGCCCGGAATGAAAGCACAGAAGAATGTTTCATTTCCTTCATTCAATGGAATTCTAATTATGTCATCATTTACTCACCCTCATGATGTTGCAATCCATAGGACTTTGCTGCAAAGTCACTTTTCACTATATTCTTTTCTTGTAAGTAAAAGAGTTGCGCAAACATTATGCAGGATTTACAGGGAAAAAGACAGTTATAGGGATAGTTCACCCAAAAATGTCATCATTTACTCACCCTCATGTTGTTTCAAACCTGTATGAGTTTCTTTCTTCTTTTGATCACAAAAGAAGATATTTTAAAGGATGTTGGTAACCAGACAGTTGACTTCCATAGTAGGAAAAAAATGCTATGGAAGTCAATGGGTGCCGTCAACTGTCTGGTTATCAACATCCTTTAAAATATCTTCTTTTGTGTTCAATAGAAGAAAGAAACTCATACAGGTTTGGAACAACATGAGACTGAGTAAATGATGACGGAATGTTCATATTCTTTTCCTTCGATCATTCTCCAGTTGCCTAGCAATACCGCATCACTATCGGAATATCCCAAACCGATTCACGTTCCCACAGCAGCTACTAGCTCACCAGCTGTTTTCTGCCCCCATGGGACTCATGGGATAGCTTTGATATAGATATAAGCCTCAAATACAATTCCACAAGGAAGGTTTGAGCTCTTGGAAGTTCACAGAGATGTAGGAAGGTTCTTTATAGACCTGATCGGTGTGTTTAGATGTGCAGACAGACTCTGCTGGAGTCCAATGGGAGAAAGCGGTCTGGGCAGAAGGCTGTCTGAGCCTGGAGGCCTAAAAGAAATAGAAAACACACATACTCCGACATCCAGGGTCGACATCAGCCTACTGGCAGGGCACACATAAATACTAGAGCAGGTCCTGGTGTACGGAAAGTAATTTCAGGACAGAGCACAGGAAACTCACAGTTTCAAACAGTTAAGTTGTTGTCAGACATATCTATTATTCCTTTTGACCTATTCACAAACTCTGGGGAACTACTACAAAGGGTCAAATTGCAGGGCTTTGCTTCTATTTTCTACTCCAATATTTCATCCAATAGTACTCTTCTCATCTGTGCATATATATATACAGCTGCAAGAAAAAGTATGTGAACCACTTGCAGAATCTATGAAAATGTTAATAATTTTAACAAAATAAGGGAGATAATACAAAATGCATGTTATTTTTTATTTAGTACTGTCCTGAGTAAGATATTTTACATAAAAGATGTTTACATATAATCCACAAGACAAAAAAAAAAAATAGCTGAATTTATTAAAATAACCCCATTCATAAGTATGTGAACCTTAATTCTTAAAACTGTGTGTGGTTACCTGGATGATCGCCGACTGTTTTTTTGTTTTGTGATGGTTGTTCATCACAAAGTCCAATGGTTCACAAACTTTTGAACTGGGTCATTTTAATAAATTCAGCTATTTTTTTGTCTTATGGATTATATGTAAACATCTTTTATGTAAAATATCTTACTCAGGACAGTACTAAATAAAAAATAACATGCATTTTGTGTGATCTCTCTTATTTTGTTAAAGTTTTGCACATTTTCACAGATTCTGCAAGTGGTTCACATACTTTTTCTTGCAACTGTATAATATATATATATATATATATATATATATATATATAAAATGTGTGTGACTCTGGACCACAAAACCAGTCATAAGTTGCACAGGTATATTTTGCAGCAATAGCCAAAAATACATTGTATGGGTCAAAATTAACGATTTTGCTTTTATGCCAAAAATCATTAGGATATTAAGTAAAGATCATGTTCCATGAAGATATTTTGTAAATTTACTAATGTAACTATATCAAAAAATTATTTTGGTGAGTGGTTATGCATTGCTAAGGCCTTCATTTGGACAACTTTAAAGGCGATTTTCTCAATATTTAGATTTTTTTGCACCCTCAGATTCCAGATTTTCAAATAGTTGTCTCAGCCAAATATTGTTCTATCCTAACAAACCATACATCAATGAAAAGCTTCATTTATTCATTATTTTAAAAAATATGACTGGTTTTGTGGTCCAGGGTCACATATAGTTCAGTTCTCTTTCTCACTTGAATGGACAAAAAAATTATGCCAAAATGAATTAAATAAAGTCTTAAAGACCATAAAGAGTTGTGAGGACATCGGATTCGCGTCGGATGCGTGTCAGATCCGCGTCATGTGCATCAGATCTTAAAGTGACAGCAGCCTAATAAACCTGCTGCTGTGATGTCTGTCATTATTAATCACTGTTAATCAAAGAACAAAAGACAAAGAGCTCTCACTGCTCTTGATTTAATAATTTTTGTATAATGACTGAAGTGTTTGATAATGTTATTCAGTTTCTGTATATTTCTTACCTGTTAGATCAAATATTTAAAATATACTGTCTTTATGTTGTTTCTACATTAATTTGGAGATTAAATGTGAAATTTTTTACAATATAAAAATATTAAAACCTTTCATGTTGTTAGGTGCAATTCATTGCAATTAATTACAGAAAAATGTGCGATTAATTAGTTATTTTTTTAATCGATTGACAGCACTAATATATATATATATATACACACACACACACACACATACATTTTAATAATGTAGAAAATATTTATATATTATTTTTATATAACATAAATGAAAAATATATTGATGAATGTGTTGGGAGGTTCACTGAAGCCCTGACACTAATTACGAATCATGTGAATGGACTTCAGTCTAAATATTTAGCTATTAATTCAGTTACATATATATATTTATATACACACACGTATAGTCTTGTGTTCAAAACAGTTTGGTAGGACAGAACGGAACAGAATGCAGGGATCTTGAGATGAGTTTTGTCT
This sequence comes from Ctenopharyngodon idella, assembly GCF_019924925.1. NCBI lineage: Eukaryota > Metazoa > Chordata > Actinopteri > Cypriniformes > Xenocyprididae > Ctenopharyngodon > Ctenopharyngodon idella. Next base: position 27,903,434 of record NC_067230.1, read on the forward strand.
TGAGACTCCATCCATCTGTATGTGTACATAGATCAACACTCAACTCTTAAAAAATAGCACCGTCTAAATTCAAGAATGGGTAACTGAAAGACATTCAACAAATATATGGGCTCAACAACTATCTAACCTTTTTTGCACAAAACTATCACAGTCTACCCAAAAAAACAGCATTATGTCTTGAAATGTATTGTTGAAGACAGTGGATTTGTTACAAAAGTAGTAAGAGCGGTGCTTTAAAATGGATAAATGTAGAAATGCAACTTTAAGGAGGGCATTTACCATTCTGACAGTCTAACAACATGGTGTCAGCACACTAAAACCCTCTCTGCATTTATAAATTCATCCCTTTAAAGTAGCATAGCTAAAAATATTAACACTAAAACAAATTAGAAGGGAAAAAATAGACAAGCTAGTCAACCATCACAACCCTTTGCGCTTTCATCTCAAAGATTCACAGCTTACGCAATCTCTCCTATATTCTGGACACCTCAAATAAAAAAGCAAATCTCCTGAGCGCATCCCTTTGTATTTGTTTGCCCTGCAAGCTATTTGCTCGAACTTTCTGCAGCGCGTCTGGATTTTGTCACTAGAGAAGGCCAGGATGTGATTTGACACGTACAGTAGGTAGATGAAGGTTGGGGACGGATATGAAACATTGGTGGGGAGTCCATATTGCCGCCGGATTTCCTGGAGAGGAAAATCTCTCGGATACTGCGCAAGAGGATGAGAAAGAGAAAGAGAGGAAAATGACTCGCCTGCTACGACCCCAATTACCACCGAAGAGATCAAAGAGCTCGCTGCCACTGTGATATTTAAATGATGAGCCTGGATAGGGCCTCGCTTTTCATATCTGCAAATGAAGGAAACCAAGGCCCACTATCGCCCTCTCCCTCTCTCTCTCGCTCGTTCGCTATGTGTCTTTGTGCCGTAATTTGAAAGCGCTATATAACGCTCTCATTCGCCTACTGCCGAATATTAATGAAACCGAATACCAACTGTAGGAGCCTATTTAATAAATTCTTCCATTTTAATACTGCCAAAATGTATGATTGTCATTTAAATGCCTGCACCATACTGTTTACATGCATCATTTGTGCATTTGTGCTATCTGCATATTATATATGCATTACAAGTGGCAAAACGGTACTGTCTCTTTAAGACTATCAGCAGGACAAAAAAAAGTGAAAGTGAAAAAACAGCAAGAACACGACGCAGAAGGTACAGACATTTATCGCTGAAATAAAACAATATATTGACTTCTAAAACCATTTTATGTAATATCCTTTCAATGATTTATGTATCTTTTCTGAGTAAAAAATTTATGTATGTGATTAACTGATTCATAATCAGCATATTATGCATTTCATCAGATTTGAATCAATTGACAGATCTAGCTCAAATTAACAACAGTGTAAAGAGTAGAACGGATTTTAAAAGAAATAGAATGAGTCAAGCCTTAAAGGGATATTTCACCAAAAACCCTCATGTTGTTCTAAACCCATATGACTTTCTTTTCTCCATGAAAAAAAGAGATTTTTTTATGTACACTCAGAGCTATAAACCTGAAAGAAGCACCATAAAAGCATCATAAAAGTAGGCAGTTTGAATCATGAACTACATTTCAAATCCTCTGACAGCTTTATGTAGAAAACACACCAATATTTAAGTAATAGAACAATACCACTAAGACTGATTTGTGGAACTGAAATGATTTGTTGAAAAGATTTGATTCAAAAGAATCATTTATTGAAAAAATGTACTTGATTAAAAACATGCCAAGGAAGATTTTCACAGAATAACATTCAATCTGTTTCTCACACAAAGCAATCATATGACTTCAGAAGACAGAATATAGCACAAGAATCATATTGAGTCATATAATGATAGTTTATGGTGCTTTTTTTGGAGTTTGAAGTCCTCATTCTCCTAATTACATTCAAGTACAGGTTCGAACAACATAAGAATGAGTAAATGACGACAGAACTTTCAGTTTTTGGCTGAACTATTCCTTTAACCTTCATTCTCTTTGTTTACTGAAATGCAACACCAACCAGTCATCCAACGCTCCTCTCTCTATTAGTTTTTCTTACTTCTGTTTTTTAAATTAGCATATGTGGGCAAGGAGACATTTACCTCCATTCTAACAAATCAAGGATAGCAAAACATTTACCCGTCTGTTTCGGCAAAACCGTCCCCCCGCTGCATTCCTGGGCCAGATGTGAACATAAAATGCAATTAAATCAATATGAGAACGATGAAGAGAGAGAGACAGACAACAAACATCTAAGGCTGTGTGGGGGACCTGGTATTGAATTTCAGATCTGCTGAAAAGCAGGATGTGATATAAATATTGATGAATCAGATGGCTACCTGAGAGACAGAATAGCTATCTCTTGTTATCCGGATCCGACGTTGCCTTTGTTAACAGTCTGCATCACCATAGCAACAAGCAATTAAATGGCAGCATGCATTTAAACATCAGAGACAAGTTGAGATTCATGCTGCTGAACAATAGAGGAGGAAAAAAACGCTGGCTGTGTGTGATTGCTAGGGGAATCGAAAAAACATTTCAGTGAGAGAGAAAAGTTGCGAGGCACCACTAAATTGAGGGTAGACAAAGGCAGTGTAAATGCTTACATACACTCTGTGTCTCACAATACATAAGAGCTTGAGGCCTAGTTCACTAAAATGCACATCTAACACGTATATATAACAGTGACCTCAGACTTTTTCCCATTCATTTTCTCCATAGACATTTGTAAAACATCTCCTGCAAATCCTTGAATGAATCAGCCAACTCCGAAATGAATCACAGCATTTCAACAATTGGTTTCAAGCAAAAAAATGTTATGAAAATATGATAGAAAAATGTCTAAATTCTAGTTCTTTTTGGATGAGACCAGCCACTTGTTGAAAAATGCATGAAAAAAAACAAAATATATAATTCGAAAAACTAATCTTTACAAACTTTTTTGCAGATTTCATTTTTTTCCACATTTAAATACAGTATAAAAAGGTTATTTTAGAATAATTATATATATATATATATATGTGTTCACATATATGTGTGTGTGTGTGTGTGTGCATACATATAAATTATATACACACATACATATACATATATATACACATATATACATATCTATATCTGTATGTATGTATATGTATATGTGTGTATATAGGTATACACACACACACACACACACACGATTGGTCGATATCTCATTAGTATTATAGGTAGCTTAGTTCTTCACAGTGAATTTGGCTATGAAACATGCTTTTATGGAGTTGAAATCACATCAGAAGCTTCGATCAACACTTAACAACCTCAGAGCACATGGCAAGTCATAATCACTAAAAATCTAATTCTGTTCGAAGAAAATAAATTGGATTTTAACTTCAAGATCCCTACTGCACTCAATATTCAAAAATATAAAGAGGACTTATGATTGGCTGAGGTCTTCTGGGCGTCCTCCAATCAGAAATCACGCTACTGAAGGTGCATTAGGAAACATCTACATAAATGAATCTCTAGGAGCCATACAATGTGTTGAGCGGCGCTGCAACTGAGAAAATGAAAAGCCTTCAGGGTTTGCTCTGCAGTTATAATCCTATTACTAATGATCTTCCATTGAAAAAACAAATTACCCAAGTATGATAGCCTTTGAATATGCTAGTGCTAAGCCACGCTTATTACCTGAAACATCAAATATCGCTGGACGGAATCGGTGATTCATCCTTGCAATTCGCCGTGTTAATGGGGATACTCGGGTTTGCCAAATAAAGAACAGAACGGGCTGAAGCGTTATTCTCATTATGCTCGAAGAGGGAGGGGGCGAGACAGGGCTTTTGATCACCCAGCGAGGCCTACTCCTGCTTTCAAGGCTGTCATTGACATAAAGGAGCATTAGTGATCTTTTGTGCACCTAGAAAGGGTTTTTAAAAAGAGAAAGAAGAGGCATGAAAGACTACAAAACAAATGAAACTGAGTAAAAAAGAGAATAGGGTGATCTGTCAGCTATTCTCTTTATTTATACTAAGAGTGACTGTTTAGCTGTTTCGTGAACTGACACCTTATCCTTCACTGGTAAAGATTATAGGCTATAAAGATTAGGCTATTATTAGTTATGTCAGGGGTTTTCTGGAACCAATGACAATGCCAGACACCCAAATGTGATGATCTCCTTGCTAAAATATTGCTAAAATACTCACTTTATGAGTGAGTCACTGTACTGATTCGTTCAAAACAATGTTTATTCAGGAAGGAAAGTAATTTTATGAAAGAAATCATTGAATTGTTCACTAAACCAATTCTTTCAAAAACGCTGGTTCATTCATTGTGTATTCATTCCTTCGGATAAAATGAGTCACTGAATCATTTTGTCAATCAATTCTTTTGATAACATTGATTCATTCATTCATTTCAATAATATAATATTATTAAATAATGTATCAGTATTATAACAATAATAAAATATTACAATTGTAAGCTGTGAATCTTTGGGTAGATACCAAATTGATATGATTCACGATTCATAAGTTTTTGATTTGATTCAAAAACGATTTTTGTGAATTCAGAACGATTTGATTCAAGACAATTCACGTTAAAGTCCGATGCGATTCAATTAATAACTCGATTCTGCATTTGTTATATGCATTCATGGGATTATTTAAGTCCTTCCCTAATGTGTCTTAGTCAGGGTGCGAATTACACATGATGTTTATTACTAGTACACTTGTAAGGGTTTTACCTCAAAATAGTGCTTTTATTAATAACAAAATGTGAGCATCTGTCTCAGTGTTTGTCACTTTCCATCTATGACCTGAGAGTCATGTCTCTCCCTCCGTCCGCACAATTGGATCTATCACACCCTCATGCAGCTTTGATGATTTTCAAAGCTTCACATCTCTCCTCCTGAGTTTGACAGTACAGAAACCAGAGACTGTGCTTGGTGACAGTCCGGGCTAGCGAGTCGATGCAGGTGGTCATCCTTACCTTTCATCATGTCGCTGTTAGCCCGAGCGGAGAGGTACAGTGAGAGTGTGATGCTGGAGGTCAGTTTGTGTGTCAGCCCAGATCAGATGAGATGGGCTTTGATGTTCGGTGGGGGCCCCCGAGTCACTCAAGCGGCTCAGATCCAATTTCTGACCCTGTCCTCGGCACACGCACTGGGGTCAGAACTCAAATACCCCTCCGGCCTGTCAGGAGGGAGGGATTCTGATCCCTGCACAAACTCAGGACAACAGCAAATGCCAAGTAAGATTAGAGCCGTCCATATTAACCTGGGCACACCACAAGGAATTTAAATGTCGTATTACGTGGGAGACTGCAGGGTCTGATTCACTCATATATTCTGTATGGCTGGATATTGACAGTTTTCATGATTCAATTCGATCAAGCTCTTGATTCAATTCAATTTGATTCCAATCTCGATTCAATATCAATTAAAAGGCACAATATGTAAGATTTCACCACTAGAGGTCGCTTATTCAAAACAAAGGCATAGCTTGAAGACGCCTTGATTTCGCGGAATCATGGGAGGTGTTGTCTTCACGTCTACAGCTGGTGGAAAAGAATCGGGACAGGACTCGGGCAGAAATCATGTTCATGGATGAGATTATTAACGTTACTGTAGTATGAAGCAGAGCAGGGCGAGTGATGTTGGAGCAGAACGAGGCCGCTGGAGCGATTGCTAATGAGAGACGAGCGCGACATACGCCTCGAGAGCAGCAGAACAGCAGTCGCCGCTTCTGCTTCTTCCGGTCAATCGTATGTGGGGTAAAGCAGTGCTGTTTTATCACATTAGATACATTTGAGTGTTGAAAATTGTTATAATGCTACTCTGCGTTCGATCAGCGGCTACTATGAGACACTTGTTGCACACTGCAGTAAGCTAGATCGATATTAGGCATGGTAAAACATGGTACTCGCTGTAAATCAAGAAAACGAGATTCCAACAATAAGACTTACTGTGTTGAGCTATATAACATGATTAGTTTTCTGTCGGTGAATGTATCTAAACAGTTGCTCATCTGTCTAATATAAAACATAATATATTGAAGCGTCTTTGGTGTTTCCATTGTTTCTACAAAATAAAACTGGAAACCGAGGGTAACACGGGTATGATGTCATTGATAAGCGACGCACGGACATGATCCGTGTCATTGTTTAAATCCAGAGAAATAAGCAATTTAAACCATCTTGGAAACATTTGGGATAATATAAGTACACAAGTCAACAAAATATATAATACTGTTCTAGTAGTTTTTGGATATTTCAATTCAAAATTGACATATTGTGCATTTAATTTGGATTCATTAAAAAAAAAAATCGATTTTTCAGACAATTATTTTATATGTCAGATTTTACAGGTTTAAAGAGCATAAAAACAGCATTTATGGTTTGAATTAAGTGAGAAAATTGACAGAATTATGAAAAAGAAACAAGCACAAATATTATTGTGATTATTATATGAGAGGTGCACTAAAAATAATGTTTAGTGCAGTTTTGTTTATGCATTAACTGAAAACACCATAGAAAACAGCAAGAGATCGATCTTGGGATTTAAGAATCAATAGAAATGGTTAAAATGAGGATTGATTAATCAATAGTGTCAACCCAGCCCTAATTTTCGGGGTCATAACAGGGACTCGCAAAACAGCTGTCGCGATCATCTCGGATAGGATAAAGACAGCCGTGGGTAATGCGACCGCGTCGACCAGCCGTCTCTGCCAGATGTGGCATTTTGCGGTGTTCCCGCCTAAATGGCTCCGATAAAGAGTTCACTTGTGCGGTCCGGTGAGGATGAGGCCTGCATAAATGAGAACGGATGAGCCTGGCAGGCAATTCTCATTCAGCGACGGGCTCGGCCCAATAATGAGGTGGATCTCAATTATGCCGGCACGGCGCTGTGAAATGGACCGGGGTCTCCCACCCCGATGCCTCCTGAGGCCCTTCAAGCCCCCTCGTCCAAATTGAACTGATGGAGCAGAAAAGCCATTTTGATTTTCGTTCTCACCTCCGAAAACACGGTTTGGCAGTGATAATGCCAGGCTGCCGTGGGCATCTGCCGTTCGCTCGCAAAGGGGGTCGGCGGGTCTCTATCGGACGTGCCGTATAGGGGCGTAATTGGATTTGTGCTGACAGTCTGTTGACACAGACATTATTAATTGGGGTGGCTGGATTGACATGCACTTAGATAGCCACATCATAAATGCATGAAACTCGGCACGATAATTGCGATCGCTCCGCTAACTGCGGTGGGCTTGATTAATGATGCCGTCATCAGCATATGCCAAAGCTGACCTCACGGTTATTGAGTTAGCGGGCTAATCAGAGAAGAGGTGGGACGTCTATGGCTCATTCGCACTCAAAAGCAGCACGAGAGATTGTTGAGGCTCTTCAAACGACTCTTATGACCTAATGAATGCAACAGTTACCATTGAAGCTTCCGGAGTAATAGAAGAAACAACCAAACAAAGCACAGCAGGATCAATAAAACACGGCCTATAGTCTTTGAGTACAGGGAAAGGCTATTTTTTGAGTGAATCTGTTTAACATGTTCAGAAGCGTTCGCTCGCAATCTCCTGTATCTTCCATTCTTTCATAAAATGTGCTTTTCCTCACATATTACTCAATACTATCAGATACAAGATCACTGTCAAATATTTATTATAAATATTAAATGAACTGAGAATACAGGATGGTTTCTGAATATCTGCTCCATCTACTGAATCACAGTCAGACAGAAAACACTTACAGTGTTGACAAAATAATAATATTTTGCACATCACACATCTATAAAATGCTTTTGTTTTTCTGGTGTTAGCTATTAATATAATATAACATATGTATTATTTATTATTATTATTATTATTGACAAAAAAATATGCACAATTACTTAAGTATAAGAAAAAAATAAAGTTTGTGTGGCCTTTTTTTTTTAAGAATCATCCAGTTGTCTGAATCAAAGATTTTAAGTTAGAACTATGTGTTCCAGAATCATCTATATATCTATAAAGTAACTGTAAGGGGTGTGATTGTGTCCTACAGGTGTGGTGCCCAATAGTCTGGGTCTACACAGCCTGCAACCCAGTCCAGTGGCTCCAGACAGCCAGGCTCAATCTCCCACCCATCTGCAGTACCGCAACAAAGTCCAGCACCGCCGATTCTCCATGGAGGTGAGTCCTGATTAATCATCTCCTCCTTCTCCATGCTAAAGCACAGCAAAGTGCTATTTCCAGAAGCTTTGATGGAGACCTAGTGATCCTAACAGTAATCTTATCTAAGTCCTTAATAAAGTCCTTGCCAGAGGCACTAAAGCCTCGTTATCAAAGACTTTGTTTTTCTTTAAAGTGAGACCAGGTAAAATAAAAAAAAGTACTAAAGAGATGGCAAGTTTGTGTCTGACTGCTCTAACACACTCCTTTACTATGGTAATCACAGTTTTATGGAACCCCCAAAAGGATGTGGTGATGGTTTAAAAAAAAAAAAAAAAAAGAGGTTGGAGGAAAAATATATTACAGTGTTTTAATGAATAAACGCTATACTTTTGTAAAAGAGAAGGCAAAGTTTTTCAGGGGAACGCAATAATTTTGAGAAAGAACGCAAAGTTTCTCAGGGGAACGCAATACTTTGGAGAGGGAACGGAAAGTTTCTCGGGACACGCAATACTTTTGAGAGAGAACGAAAAGTTTTTCAGGGGAACGCAATACATTTGAGAGGGAACAGAAAGTTTATCGGGGAACGCGATACTTTTGGAAGGGATCAGAAAGTTTCTCGGGGGAAGGCAATACATTTGTGAGAGGTCGAAAAGTTTCTCAGGGGAACACTGTACTTTTTCGAGAGAACAAAGTTTTTCGGGGTAACGCAATACTTTTGAGAAAGAATGGAAAGTTTATTGGGGGAACAATACTTTTGTGAGAGAATGAAAAGTTTCTCAGGGAAACACAATACTTTTAAGAGGGAACGAAAAGTTTCTTGGGGGAACGCAATACTTTTGAGAGAGAACGGAATGTTTCTCAGGGGAATGCAATACTACTACGAGAGAAAGTTTCTCGGGGGAATGCAATAATTTTGAGAAAGAACGCAAAGTTTCTCAGGGGAACGCAATAGAATGGAAAGTTTCTCTGGGGAACGCAATACTTTTGTGAGAGGACAGAAAGTTTCTCAGGGGAATGCAATACTTTTGAAAGGGAACAGAAAGTTTCTCGGGGGAACGCGATACTTTTGAGAGAGGTCGAAAAGTTTCTCAGGGGAACGCAATACTTTTGAGAGGGAACAAAAAGTTTCTCAGGGGAACGCAATACTTTTGAGAGGGAACGGAAAGTTTCTCAGGGGAACGCAATACTTTTAAGAGAGAATGCAAAGTTTCTTAGGGAAAGGCAATACTTTTGAGAGAGAACGGAAAGTTTCTCAGGGGAATGCAATACTTCTACAAGAGAAAGTTTCTCGGGGGAATGCAATACTTTTGAGAGGGAACGGAAAGTTTTTCAGGGGAACACAATACTTCCACGAGAGAACGCAAAGTTTCTCAGAGGAATGCAATAATTTTGCAAGAGAACGCAATGTTTCTTGGGAAACGCAATACTTTTCAAAGAGAGTGCAAATGTTTCTCTGAGGAACGAAATACTTCTGCAAGAGAACACAACGTTTCTCAGAGGAATGGAATACTTTTGAGAGAGAATGCAATGTTTCTCTGAGGAAGCACAAAAGCATTGACATATATATTTTTTTCCTCCCACATATTTTCCCCTTAGGGGCTCCATACAGTTTAAAATAATTAATTATTCAAAATGTATTTCTATAACTCTTTTCACAATAAAAACCTTTTAAAGAGGATTGGATTTTATTCACATCTTGGTGTTTATATCAAGTATTTCTTTTATATAATATCCCCAAATAGCATAAAAATACGCCGTTAATACGTTAGTCGAATTGGCTCTCATTTCATTGTAGTAATTTGGGTTCTATGGTGAATATCTGTAACGAATACATCTTTAATCTTCTTCAATACACCATAACATCAATAAAACATTACAGTGTCATACATGTCTCACAAATATTAGTGATGCATTCCACCTGTTAGAAAAGCAAGTTCAAAATAAACCATGCCAACTGGATTCCCGAATGACAAGAACAGACTAGGCTCCTGCCTTGATAATCTCTCTTTCTCTCTTCCACCATAATCATCCATGCGATTCTATATCGAGTGTACGAGAGAAAAGCCTCGGTTGGAGGCGCATGAGAAAGATGGAGTCCATCATTAAATGGAGTGGAAGTATTACCTGTAAGTTAGTCCAGAGCCACAAAAGGCAGACTTGGCATTCGGAGTGTTCTTTGCCTCGGCTGTCAGCTTTCTTATTCACTGGCCATGAATCTACAGGGAGAAAATTGGAATGAATGCCCTCTCCCATTTTCAAATGCGACGGCTTCTTTCTGCTCTCGCAAACCTTTTATCTGCACCGTGCACCCTTATTTTATTCCCATGGGCATGACGGGAGAGCACCAAGGATAAAGGGAGGACTTTTTATTCCCTGGTTTTATTGAGAATCACTCGCTAGTTTTATTGCACGACCGTACAAACCCAGCCACAAGGCAGAGCAGGAGGAATCACAGGGAATGCTCTCATTTTTCAGAGCACATAAGATTCCCCCTCATTGCCGTGCTATTTTTGGGCCTCGCCTAACCGTGCCGATGAATCGAGTTACGAACTAACGCCATCAGAGCTTCTTAAATGCGAGAAGAATTTTGGAGATACTTCAGCTCGTTGCATGATACAATATTTTGTCCTACCCTGCCTCGTCGTATTGAGATTACTCCAGAATCCTTTATTGAGTGTGAGTCTTCACACTGGAGAAAAGTGACAGGTTTTCTCATTGTCATGCCGAGTTTGTCCTGGTAAGAATAGTCAGCTCTGCCTATAGGCGTAGAGAAAGCTGTCATATTCACCTTGACTCGCTGTGTTTTTATGTGTGCAAGCTGAACGCTAATAGCTGACAGCTCTTTGATGTGTGTGCAGGATGTAACTAAGAGGATGTCTCTGCCCATGGATATTCGTCTCCCGCCAGAGTTTCTGAAGAAGTTACAGATGGAAAGCACTCCACCATGCAAACCTCTCAGCCGCATGTCCAGAAGAGCCTCACTGGTTAGTAACCAAACTAAACTCACACAGATAATTAGTTAGAAATCTAAAGAACATCTCATTGTCTAAGTTACTGCTAATATCTATAGAGAAACCCAGCCCTATCAATAAAATACAACTTATTTCATTTAAAATAAAATAACATTTTTTTGGCATCATAGACATGCAATAGTGCACAGAGGCCTAGGCTGTGTCCGAAATCACCCCAATACCCTTTAAATAGGGCATTATTTGAGGGAACAGCCATTAGTAATGGTGTTCAAAACCATAGTGGACGTTATCGAGTTTACTCATTCAATCTCATAATGCACCGCAATAACAAGTGTACAACTGATGTACACTTTATGTACTCAGCGATTTTTTAAAAAACACTGGTCCAATGTAGGTACAACGTAATGTCATACAGGTATAAATTCCTTTTTAATTTATTATTAAATTGTTTTATTAAGGTCTATATATGCTAGTTTCCATGACAGAGTTCGAGATAAAGCTTTTCAATACAACAGGAGCTGTGTCTGAATTCACTCACTCGTTTTCATTCACTCCTTCAAGTGGACTATATTAGTGAAGGGAATAGTGAATGAGGGTATAGGGGCGATTTCGATATATAGCTCTAGTTTTTTGTCCAACAAAATCTTCAGCAAATGTATTTTTGCAGATATTGCAATCCCAGAATACATTGCAGCATGCATGTGGGGGGGTGGAAGGAAGGTAATGTCATATGATTACATTACATCTTGAGTACTGAAAAAAAATGGGATTGAAGGCACAATATGTAAGATTTTTGGATTAAAATATCCAAAAACCACTAGAACAGTGTTATATATTTTGTTGACTTGTGTACTTACATTATCCCAAATATTTCCAAGAATGTTTTAATCCAGAGAAATAAGCAATTTTAACCAGGACACGGACTGCGTCCGTACGTCGCATATCAATGACATCATACCTGCGTTACCCTCGATTTCCGTATTTTGTAGAACCCATGGAAACACAAAAGACGTTTTAATATATTATGTGTTTTTTACATAATAAAAGCTCCACTGCTCTCGAGCCGTGTGTCACGTTCGTCTCTCATTAGCAATCACTCCAGCGGCTTCGTTCCACACCGACGGCATCCATCAAGCTACGCCTTTGTTTAGAATAAGCGACCTCTAGTGGGTGAAAATTACATATTGTGCCTTTAATGGGATTTTTACATCCAGAACCCGAACGTTGCACTCGATAGCCATCCATGATTTCTACTGTCAAACTAGTTACTGCTTTCATACTATACTTTAAAAAGTGCTATACAAATACTACTCAACCGGTTTGAGCACTTTCAAAGCGTTGGCCTAGCATTTCTGTCTACATTTGTATACTTAGCATGCCTCTCCGCTAAAAAAAAAACATACAAACACTGATTTATAACACAACATTTGGCGCATTTACAGCGTTGCTGCAAGAACTGTTACAGCAAACATTATCGTAAATCTCTTCTACAGCCATTTTTCTTTCAGGTCAAACGCTATAAAATAATTCTGCAGCTCCTTTCAAACAAAATGTATTGTTAAAAGTGATATACACAAATAAATCTTCATATGTACAACTTTCAGTGCCTTGGTCGCATGCGCATACTTGCTCAGAATAAGTTTCTGGCTTAATTCAGCATGTCCTTCAGCTACACACAGAAGGACCTTAGTGGTCAGTGACAGATTGTTTATTCCTACACAAGACCTGAAGCTCACAGGACCCTGACCGCAAATGGCACACTGCCCCAGAAGCCCTTCGCTCGCTCCACTCTACATTAAATAATACTGCTAACACTTACAGTTCTAGCTCTTAAATGTGCTTATTTACATGTGTCGACATTCACACACAGTTTGATTCCAAGATATGGCTCACAAACAATTCATAAATGTTTTCAACAAACTTTTTGGTAACACAGTATTTAATTTTTTTCCAGTCGGACATTGGCTTCGGGAAATTGGAGACCTATGTGAAGTTGGGCAAACTAGGAGAGGTAAGATGTTTTCTCTTCCCTGAGTGAAGACAAAAGACGCTATAGGCAAAAATTAAGAACATAAAACAGCAGTCTTCAAAATGAAGAATCAAATGTGTTCATTACAAGATTCCCTCCAGGCGATTACAGTGAATATGAGTCGCGTTGAATGTGGATTCTGATTTAATGGGCTTTTTTGGCATGAAGACACATCAGTCTCTAATATGCTCAAAGCTGTACTGCGACTAGCCCGTCAATTTTCCATTAAGTGCAACAAAGCATGCACATTGCAAATTGTGAGAAATAATGTACTACATACAACCCTGAGGAATACCATATCTAATGAATGTGTGCGGAAGAACCTGAAGTATTGGAAAAATACTGGACACGGACTGCAGTGAATTTGCTTCAATAAAGAAGCAAATAACAGTAAAGCGGGTTTCATATCTTTGTATCAGCAGTTATAAACGTTTTCATTAGCGTCTAAAGTTGCTTTCAGCCCTGTGAATTTCTAGGCCTGGAAAAGTCATGGAAATTAATAAAATCGTATAAAGTCATGGAAATTCATGTGATTCATGTGGTTTTTCTCAGCTCTAACATATTGAATCAGATAGAAATTGCTCTTTGTGAGTGAAATATCTATAATATCATATTTAAAAATCCTTTCTATTATACTGTATGCATATCAATTAGCATACACTGCAATACAAATAAATTTGCAAGGATTATTATTAAGTCTTCCTAAGTAAATGCTGAGATACAGTTCATGGAACTACTCTAGTAAGACTTAGGTAAGGTCTACTTCTAATCTTTAAAGGGGTGGTTCATTGCGATTTTACTTTTTTAACTTTAGTTAGTGTGTAATGTTGCTGTTTGAGCATAAACAACTTCTACAAAGTTATGATGCTCAAAGTTCAATGCAAAGGGAGATATTTTCTTTTAAAGAATTCTCTGTTTAAGGACTACAACAAATGGCTGGTAGGGACTACAACAAGCTTCTTCCCGGGTTAGTGACATCACATTATTTACATGCCATAAATTTACATAAACCCTGCCCCCCAGAACATGCAACAAAGGGGTGAGGCCATGCTATTGCAATACAGTACGTTAGACAAATGCAATAGCATGTCATAAAAGCAAGATGACAACATGACAAATTATAACCGTAATTAAACTAAACTATACCTGTTCTGTCTTCATGCAGCATACTGGCTCTGTAGGATCTTATAACAGTTCCCACACGAGCGATTTATAGATTATCATGACAGAATATGCAATCAATAACTTTAAGATAGTTAACTCCACATCAGCTACATAAATTCATCAACTAACCATTCAGAAACGTCCTGTTGCATTCTACATGTTGTCACTTCTTCTTGAGTCTCTCCATCATTGTCCGACTCCGGTTTGAACATAAAAGGCTGAACAGTTTCTGACATTTTCAGTGAGTCTGCATGACGCTGCTAACTCGAGCTCTTGAAACTCCGCCCCCTATTGAGAGCAGCAGCTCATTTGCATTTAAAGGGGCACAAAACGGAGCATCTGTGGGGTATTTTGAGCTAAAACTTCACATACACACTCTTGGGACATCAGAGACTTATTTTACATCTTGCAAAACTGGCATTATATGACCCCTTTAAAGATATTAATACTTTTATTCAGCAAGGACACATTAGATTGAGCAAAAGTGACAGTATAAACATGTATTAAGTTACAAAAGTTCAACTACTATAAAAATGATTCTGTGGTGAAGTAAATACTACAGAAAAAACAAATGTAATTTCTACCTGAATAACTGTTTGTTTGTAAACTTATTTCAACTGTTTGAAATAAGTAAATTCTATATTAGTACTCAATTTAAGCTTGTAGAAATTAAAATAAATAAATATCAACGTTATAAAATTAAGTAAAACCTACTCAATCTTCTGATACTGGTGTTCCCATCATGCACTGGGGCATAAATAATTATTAAGGTTGCATTTTTCACTGTTTTCCATCAGTATTTTGTTGTTAGGTTTAGTAACTTGCTGTTTTGTGACACCTAGAGTTCATTTTCTACTCAAAATGACATTTATACTCATAAATGATCCAACGAATGTTACCATTACACAATATTAACTGTATTATTTACTTAGATGTTCTAAGCATAAACTTTAAAAGCACGGCTTAATTCAGTGTTATATTGTTTGAGTAAAATGTACTTGAATCAGAGTATTGCAAAGTAAACTTTAGCTAAGTAGATTTTACTTAATTCCATATGTGAAATTTACTTTAAAAAAATCTGCGTGCAAAAACTTGCAAAAGAAAAAGTAAATTTTACTTTTTTATTTTTTTTAGTGTCTATTTTTTTCTACTATATATGTTATTGTTGACATCAATGATCATGTATCCAGTCAATCTCTACAATATATTAGCACATCAAAATTGAGACACCCGGAAACCAAATGTTCATAATTGGTCATATTGTTTGGTTTATGCAGTTTATGGTTATAATAATGCATTATAATGTTTGATTTCAAGGACATTTCTGTTTGGTTTTGTAAGTTAAATCATTTTGGTGCTATATTTTGGTGATGTAAAGTAAAATCTGGGTCCTTAAGCAAAACCAGAACCACTGATCTTTTCTGCACCACTTCTGTTTCCCAGAGGATTGAAATTTTTTCCCTCCTGTCTGTCACACAGGGCACATACGCAACGGTATTCAAGGGTCGCAGCAAACTCACAGAAAACCTGGTGGCTCTGAAAGAGATTCGGCTCGAGCACGAAGAGGGCGCCCCGTGCACGGCCATACGGGAAGGTAGCGTCCTCTCTCACAGACACAACTATGATTTCAAGCTCCCCAGTTGTTCAAAAGCCAGATTGTCACGAAGAGTATACATTCTAAACTAGCAAGCCACAGGCGTCTTCTTCACCCAGCCTGAATCACTCCATCTAAATGAGATGGAGTACGTGAGCGGGGTTGTTAATGGAAGAGGCTGATGTAAAGCAAGGCTGCCACCCAGTGGCTGATGGACACATCGAATGCAGCTCACGCTAGAGGGAACATGCATTCAGGCTCATAAGATAACACAATAGACAATACCAAGATGCACTGCATTACAAAACATGTCACTGGAGGTCAGGGTTGGGCAAAATTCAGCTTTTCTTTTATAGCTCTGGGACATTTAAGTATAATCTTTGTTTCAGGTCTAAGATAGCTGCTCTTTCTACTCAGGACAACAATGTGATAAGCAGGAAACAAATGTGTCAACTCATTCTCCATTTATTCTTTAATTGCTTTTCATTGCATAAAAAATGATTTAAAAAAGAGGGGAAAATTAGAGCATTCTTACAAATCCATATAGTCACTAATTAAGTAAAATAACAAATAATAAATAAAAGATTATAAAAATTGTAAAAGGATATGCATCAAAGATATGTATTTTATTAGTGTATTCTATTCTATTTTATAAGTCATTTTAGTTCAATTAATGATATATATGCAAGTAAACGTTATATACAATCGATAGATAGAATAGATATACTGTAGATATAAATATTCAATAAATACAGTATAAAGTGTTTGTGTGTATGTGTGTGTGTGTATATATATATATATACACACACACACACACACACACACACACACACACCAGTAGAACATTTAAATACAGATTATTTTATTTACAAATAAAAAAAAAAATAATAATATATATTAATTACATGTTTCTGTGAATAGCAATTTCATTTTTCAGTATGAATTATTGCAAAGCAACACTTACATCAGTTATCAGCTTTTCTTATTTGAATAAAAATTCTGCATCCTGTTTGGCTCAATTTAAATTCAGGAACTGGAATAGCATTTCAATTTATTTCTGAATGTTGCACAACCCCGCTGGAGGTTATTATTATAGTGGCTCATTGTCATATTCTTGTTGTGTTGCAACAGTGTCACTGCTGAAGAACCTGAAACACGCCAACATCGTAACACTGCATGACATTATCCATACAGACCGGTGTCTCACCCTTGTCTTTGAGTATCTGGTAAGCCACATCACACAGCTTTTCTATTGAATGTTATCACAACAATAGCAGGCTTTAGGTGAGCTCTTACGCCAGTCTTTTGTCAATCCCACGATGCTTTGTAATATGGGGTGGGGTGTTATTTGAAGTATTTTCCTCTTTATATATTTAAGCATGTTAGCAACCCTAAAAGTGACTGGAGCAGTCTGTTTTAATGCGTTTTGACGTCATAACCTACTGTCTTTGCAGGACAGTGACTTGAAGCAGTACCTCGACAACTGTGGAAACCTAATGAGCATGTACAATGTGAAGGTAACAGTTCTCCCACCATCAAAAAACAATCAACAAGCTTACCAATTAAAAGTCAACAGAGCTGTTCCAAACCCTGTTTACATAGACAGCTACCTTCTAAGACAGCATCCTAATACAAAATAGCACAAGAGAGATGTGCCTCACAATCAATTCTGACAGGTTAGCATGTTGCTAAGATAACAACAAACAAGCAATTTGTCAATTGATTATGAGCAAAACACTGCTCAACAACATGATCACAGCCAATCAGAAGATATGTTTAAATGCAGCGTTATAACGAGCAGGATTTTGCACCAATGAGCTTTCACTGGGCGGGGCTACCAAACAGACCCAACAGAGCAACAGAGATATTAACGAGATCTCATTAGTGATTTTTCTTTTTTATAGGGACGACTTTGATGGAAATTAGAGCATTGGAAACCCATAATTGACTAATTAGTTTGTTTAAATTACTAATAACTCAATTTATTAAAGAAAATTAAATATAAATGAAGTATAGATCTCTAGGTGACATTTTAAACACTGATTAACAGCATTTAATGATTTGGAAATAGCCCATATGTTTTATGATAATGAGGAATTTAAACTGAAAAAAAATTTAATAAATTATTAAAAACTACACTTACAGCAATAATAAACTTTTCTAATTTGATAGCTAATAGCTTTTTGCATGCCACTTTATCACGATGCACCTGAATAAAATACAGTGTCGGGCATAAAAATGCAAGTATTAAATAGTTAAAATAAAATAAAATATATACACTACCTTCATCTATACTTGTCAGAATTAAATTAAAAAAATAGTTCAATGTTCTCTTGATTTCTAAAAATTTTGCAATGCATTCTGGGATTGTGCTAATTGCAAGGGATACATGTGATGTTTCCTTAAAAATATTAGGCATCTTAGAAGGCAGCTGCCTACATTTTGGATGCAATAAAATGCTGTCTTTGTCGGTAGTTCAAATTTTAGAAAAGCTAACATCCGCCTCTCTGTCCTTGTAGATATTTATGTTCCAGCTTCTTCGTGGTTTATCATATTGTCATAAGAGGAAGATTCTCCACCGGGACCTGAAGCCTCAGAATCTGCTCATTAATGACAAGGGAGAACTCAAACTGGCAGACTTTGGTGAGACTTTCTTACAAGGCCTAAATATTCACAGATGAGTTTACTTTAGTGTGCTGTACAAAGAATGTCTAGCTTGTTTTTTTAGCACATTACCCAGCAGCGGTCTCCCATGTGACTCCCATCTTGGCTCTTGGCTGGGATTCTGGGTTTCCCAGCAACGTTTGTTCATCGCCTTAACTATCCATCTTATCTTGCTTGTTAAGGTTTGGCCAGAGCAAAATCAGTCCCAACAAAAACCTATTCGAATGAGGTTGTGACCTTGTGGTATCGACCCCCTGATGTTCTACTGGGTTCTACGGAGTATTCCACACCAATAGACATGTGGTAAGATGTTTTCTCACATAAACCGCTGCTAGAATACATTGAACGGTAACACAACCATGCATAACAGTACAGTATGGCATCAGCCACAATGTGCTGCTAACATTATGAAAGAATGAAGCAAAACTATTGATATTGTCCATGCACAATGCTCATAGACTAGAAAAAAAAGAAAAATAGGATATAATCTAAAACTATAACTCCTAAGCATAAAAATATAGCCATATCTAGAGACCAGAATATCATATATACTGGAGGGCGGACTCTTTTGACTTGGGTCAGTAAGCAACATCACAGAAAGCACACACATAGCAACACCATAGCAACCAGCCAAAACACCATAGCAACCCCATAGCAACTTGCAAAACAAAGCACCACTCATTTTCTTCAGCAAATGTGAAAACTTGGTTAAAATTTGTTGAATTTAACCATTTAAATTAGACAAACATATCTATTTAAAGAGGACAAATTAAACAATTTAAACAAGACAAATTTGACCATTTGTATAAACAAGTTTAACACTTTAATGTAGAAATTAGTTGAATTTGTTAAATTATTTTAGCTATTTATTAAAAATAAATCATGGTAAATAAATAGTAAATCAAAGTAAATCAAATAGTTTAAGTAAATAAATTAAATAAATATTTTAAGTATTCGTATGATTTTATTTAAATATTTTATTACCAGTATCGGTATCGGCCGATACCAAGCTCACGTACTTGTACTCGTACTCATAAAAATACCCCCGATACCAAAGACCGATACCTCACGTGACGTAACTGACAGAATTTTCCGTGCACAGAGACACCGGCGGCTACGGAGCCCCGGACATGACATATGTAACCCCTCTACCCAGGTCCTACTCGCCCCGCTCTGCGCGGACCTCGAACCCGGGTCTCCAGCATGGGAGTCAGACGCTCTAACAAGGAATCTAAAGGCTGCAACCTCTAGCGTCAGTCGCTAGAACATCTCTTGAGATCAGAGGAGTGAGGTTTACTCACACAGCGACTACTAGCTGGCCTCCGTTACACTCACCCCCCTAAACCTCACTCCCATCCGGGTCACGGCACCAATGTAACCCCTCTACCCAGGTCCTACCCAGGTCCTACTCGCCTCGCTCTGCGCAGGCCTCGAACCCGGGTCTCCGGCGTGGGAGTTGGACGCTCTGACAAGGAGGCTAAAGGCTGCAACCCCTAACATCAGTCGCTAGAGCATCTCTTGAGATCAGAGGAGTGAGGTTTACTCCCACAGCAACTATATATATATATATATTTTATTAAGTATAATATATATAAAATATAAAATTGTATAAAATTGTGAAAACAATTACATTTAATTGGTTAAAAAAATATGCCTAGTTGTGGAACAAGCAAGATTCAATTAGTTAAAATGTATGAGATTGGTTTACATATAATAAATTGGATTTATTGATGATAAATATATATATAAACCTGGCTTTTGTGTATTTAAACACATTCGATTTATTAGTACTTATATAAATCTCATTTGTTTTACATATGATTGACTGACAAATACGCATCACATGTGTAATGCAAATGGATGTAAATTTTATGTGCAATTAAAATACTGTAGAAATATAGGACTAAAAATATAATAAATTTGGTTAACATGCGACTATTATTATTTAGTGTTGTCAAATTGATTAATCGCATCTAACAAAAGTCTGAATACATGGGAATACATATGTGTGTGTGTGGGTGTGTACATTATATTATATATATATATATATATATATATATATATATATATATACACACACACACATATACACACACACACAAACTTTTATGTTAGATGAGATTAATCACGATTATCTACTATTATTATATGAAGTGTTTTAGAGATGATAGCTGGACTATAATTGCCATCAGTGGAACTTTTTTGCTTTTTCAGCACTCAAACACATTCAATTTCAGTCTATTTTATTTATCATCTCATGTCAAAAGAACTAAATGAATGGGTTCACATAACCTTTTGTTTTGGGGTGGAAAAAAAATCCCATTTATGAAGTTGATGAAATAATACATCAAACTACCTTTTGATCATGCCAAAGAGCTCTTGACTGTTGCTCAGTCCTCCAGAAGAAACATTAAGTTAGAAAATTGAATTCTGTCTTTCCTGACACAACCTTTTAACGTCACATAGACGCTCTGACACACACTCCTCGGGCAACCTTGGATAGCTGACACGGACTCGGACATAAATGCTTTTTTAAAGCTAATCCGTCCTGTTCGATAAAAATACCGTGTTGTTTAATCCTCAGGATTAGTCCAGTGGGCTAATCAATCCGAGCGTGACAGCAGCCACATGTGTCTTTCCCGTATCTCCACCTCACAGCTTTCCCGAGACAACCCTCCAGTCAAGCAGACGTCAAACTGTGATAGGACAATATTCTCAGAGACGCCGTATCTAAAACATCTGTGACAGTCCTGATCTGATATATTCAAATGATGTCTGCGGGGTTCATTTAAAAGAATAACAGCACTGAAATTAAAAGAGATTTTATGATCACAACACACAGTAAAATGATGGATGTCTCTGTATGACTAGGGGCGTGGGCTGTATCCTGTACGAAATGGCGACGGGGCGTCCCATGTTTCCCGGATCGACTGTCAAAGAAGAACTACACCTGATATTTCGGCTCATGGGTAAGAGAGACATTTCATGTAATTTTAATTATGTATAGATTAAATTACACTGCTATATGGAAACATTTTGTTCTTTAAACACCAAAAGGTGGCATTTAATAGTTATTTATGGCACTTAAAGGATTAGTTCACTTCTGAATTAAAATTTCCTGTTATTTTAATCTCACCCCCATGTCATCCAAGATGTTCATGTCTTTCTTTCTTCAGTTGAAAAGAAATTAAGGTTTTTGAGGAAAACATTCCAGGATTTTTCTCCATATAGTGGACTTCACTGGGGTTCAACGGGTTAAAGGCCCAAATTGCAGTTTCAGTGCAGCTTCAAAAGGCTCTACACGATCCCAGTCGAGGAATAAGGGTCTTGTCTAGTGAAACAATCGGTCATTTTCTGAAAAAATTAAAATTTATATACTTTTTCGCCCTACCGAACACGTGACCTTTCCAACGTGATTACGTAATGCGTGAAGTCATCACAGAGCTAGTGCAAGACGAGCATTTGTGGTTAAAAAGTATATAAATGATTTTTTTTTACAAAATGACAGATTGTTTCGCTAGATAAGACCCTTATTCCTCGTCTGGGATCGTGTAGAGCCCTTTGAAGCTGCACTGACACTGACATTTGGACCTTCAACCCGTTGGTAGCCATTGAAGTCCACTACAGGTGCTGGTCATATAATTAGAATATCATCAAAAAGTTGATTTATTTCACTAATTCCATTCAAAAAGTGAAACTTGTATATTATATTCATTCATTACACACAGACTGATATATTTCAAATGTTTATTTCTTTTAATTTTGATGATTATAACTGACAACTATGGAAAATCCCAAATTCAGTATCTCAGAAAATTAGAATATTACTTAAGACCAATACAAAGAAAGGATTTTTAGAAATCTTGGCCAACTGAAAAGTATGAACATGAAAAGTATGAGCATGTACAGCACTCAATACTTAGTTGGGGCTCCTTTTGCCTGAATTACTGCAGCAATGCGGCGTGGCATGGAGTCGATCAGTCTGTGGCACTGCTCAGGTGTCATAAGAGCCCAGGTTGCTCTGATAGTGGCCTTCAGCTCTTCTGCATTGTTGGGTCTGGCATATCGCATCTTCCTCTTCACAATACCCCATTGATTTTCTATGGGGTTAAGGTCAGGCGAGTTTGCTGGCCAATTAAGAACAGGGATACCATGGTCCTTAAACCAGGTACTGGTAGCTTTGGCACTGTGTGCACTTGCCAAGTCCTGTTGGAAAATGAAATCTGCATCTCCATAAAATTGGTCAGCAGCAGGAAGCATGAAGTGCTCTAAAACTTCCTGGTATACGGCTGCGTTGACCTTGGACCTCAGAAAACACAGTGGACCAACACCAGCAGATGACATGGTACCCCAAACCATCACTGACTGTGGAAACTTTACACTGGACCTCAAGCAACGTGGATTGTGTGCCTCTCCTCTCTTCCTCCAGACTCTGGAACCCTGATTTCCAAAGGAAATGCAAAATTTACTTTCATCAGAGAACATAACTTTGGACCACTCAGCAGCAGTCCAGTCCTTTTTGTCTTTAGCCCAGGCGAGACGCTTCTGACGCTGTCTGTTGTTCAAGAGTGGCTTGACACAAGGAATGCGACAGCTGAAACCCATGTCTTGCATACGTCTGTGCGTAGTGGTTCTTGAAGCACTGACTCCAGCTGCAGTCCACTCTTTGTGAATCTCCCCCACATTTTTGAATGGGTTTTGTTTCACAATCCTCTCCAGGGTGCGGTTATCCCTATTACTTGTACACTTTTTTCTACCACATCTTTTCCTTCCCTTCGCCTCTCTATTAATGTGCTTGGACACAGAGCTCTGTGAACAGCCAGCCTCTTTTGCAATGACCTTTTGTGTCTTGCCCTCCTTGTGCAAGGTGTCAATGGTCGTCTTTTGGACAACTGTCAAGTCAGCAGTCTTCCCCATGATTGTGTAGCCTACAGAACTAGACTGAGAGACCATTTAAAGGCCTTTGCAGGTATTTTGAGTTAATTAGCTGATTAGAATGTGGCACCAGGTGTCTTCAATATTGAACCTTTTCACAATATTCTAATTTTCTGAGATACTGAATTTGGGATTTTCCTTAGTTGTCAGTTATAATCATCAAAATTAAAAGAAATAAACATTTGAAATATATCAGTCTGTGTGTAATGAATGAATATAATATACAAGTTTCACTTTTTGAATGGAATTAGTGAAATAAATCAACTTTTTGATGATATTCTAATTATATGACCAGCACCTGTATATGGAGAAAAATCCTGGAATGTTTTCCTCAAAAACCTTAATTTCTTTTCAACTGAAGAAAGAAAGACATAAACATCTTGAATGACATGGGGGTGAGTAAATTATCAGGAAATTTTAATTCTGAAGCATAAAAATATAGTCATATCTAGAGACTAGAATATCATATACACTGGAAGCAACACGCAAAACAAAGCACAGCTCACATTTTCTTTAGCAAAAATGAAAATTTGGTTAAAATTTGTTCAATTTAAATTAGGTCAATTTATCTATTTGAATTAGATCAATTTGTCTAGGCGAACAATTATACACTACCATTCAAAAGTTGGTCAGTAAAGTTTTAATGTGTCTGTGAATTCTCTTATGCTCACCAGTTCTGCATTCATTTGATCAAAAATAGTAATATTGCAAAATAAGTACTAGTATTTTAAAATAATTTTCTATTTATTATTTGAATTTATTTTAAAATGTAATATATTCCTGTGATCAAAGCTGAATTTTCAGCATCATTACTCCAGTCTTCAGTGTCAAATGATCCTTCAGAAATCATTCTAATATGATGATTTGAAAGTTAAATAGTCACTTTTGATGAATTTATTGTGTTCTTAGTGAATAATTAAGAAAATTTTGAACAATAGTGTACTTAATTAACATTAGATGAGTTTTAAATACTTTAAATACTAATTTAGCCTGCCAGGCAAAGGTTTTTATAAAGCAAAAAAATGGTATTTGGTGCTCATTGCACAGAATTTGGTTTTATGTAAATCACCAAAAAGTACAAATAATTACTTTGTATCTGTAAGTAATTTTCACAAAAATAACTTTACCTACTACAGTCTAAAAAATGCTGGGTTAAAAACAACACAAGTTGGGTTAAATATGCACAGACCTAGCATTTGGGTTGTTTTGACCCAGCGGTTTTCTTTAACTCAACTATTGTTTAAAAATTACTATATTGGTCGCTTAAAAAGAACCCAAAATAGGTTGGAAATTAAAAATCAGACAATTATAAGAGGCAACAGTAATAAGCAAAAGGTGAACATTTATTAATATGCAATTAAATGTGTATTATTTAATTATTATTTATTAAACATTAATAAATGTTAATTTCCGACCTATTTTAGGTTCATTTTAAGCAAGCAATACAGTAATTTTTAAACAATAGTGGAGTTAAATAAAACTACCCAGCAGGTTGGCCAAACATTAACCCAGCATTTTTTTCAGAGTGTACTAAGTGACTTCCTGACAAGCTTTGTCAGATTCAGCGATTACATGTTAGCACTCGTTCCAGCAACCTTGCAAACATAACATCTTGTGCACTTTGATTCCAGCCTACCAGATCATAGCTTGCCAGAGGATCAAAATATCTGCAATTTGTTTATGCAATATGCATGAGGCGGTCAGTGAACAGACCGTGGGTGGTCTATAGTTGCACGTCTGAAGCTGAATGGAGGTCTAATTATCTCACATTTTAGGACACATACTAAAAAAACTTCAACTTGTTTTCCATAACCAGGCACCCCAACTGAGGAAACCTGGCCCGGAATCACAGCTAATGAGGAATTCAAATCCTACCTGTTTCCTCAGTACCGAGCACAAGCGCTCATTAATCATGTGCCCAGGTACCACAGAAACACAGCAGAATGACTTCAATGCAACAGGACTAGCTTTTGGCTCCTTTAAATAAAATGTGCAAACAAAAACACACCTGTTTCTATCTATAAACAACAATAGAGGATGTTTTTGAGACTTAGCATGCTATGAATTATAGCTGGTGAATATTGTAATATATAAGCTTTTTTTTTCTTCTTCTTCATTCAAGGCTTGACACAGAGGGGATAGACCTTCTTTCGGCTTTATTGCTGGTGAGTGAATTAATCTGAAATATTAAAAAAGTGGCTTATTCTGATTTGAGCTACTGTAAAAAAAACATGCTTTATGCAAGTATGCAAACACAAATGTGAAGGTTTGGCCCATGCGTCACAAGAAGTGCTTCTCTTCAAACATACTCTGTACTGAATAGAGTTACCGCTAAATGTTTGTGCAATAAACCAGAAAGGATACTATTCAGGTAACTAACATCAAAAGCTATCTTGCATATCGTTTATGTACTTACATAGAGTATATCTCAACTGAAAACACAGATATTATGTGTGTACACGACACGTCTTTCCTTTTCTTGGAATGTCGAGGAGGAGCCAATAAAATATGAGACAATAGATTTACACAATGAAGAATGAGGATTTGCCAGTCTACTTCAGATGTCAGAAACAACAGCCTTGAAGGGATACAATAAAAGTAGTTTAAAACCACACAGATACCTATGGAAACTTATTTCTGCCACTAAATAAAAAAATAAAAAAGGTAATTGCGACATTTGCTGTTAAAACACTGATGTCCAAGAAACATGATTATTAACAGATGATAACAATAAAGCTGGGTATGCAACTTTAAATACAGGTATGCAACCATTAGTGTCATGCTGATAAATGCCAACCATGTCATGCTGATAAATGCCAATCTCCAAATAGCACCCAACAACACCATTACAGCTACATGAATTTACGTCACTAATACACTTAACTTACGCCATCTCAATCGAGAAACACATTCCTGTAACATTTTAAGCCTGAACAATAAATGTGACCATTCCGATAACTAAACAACTTTGCATAAATATCATGGAATTATTATTAATAATAACAACAATAATAGAAATAATAATATTTTGGTAACACTTTACAATAAGGTCTCATTTGTTACTGTATTAACTAACATGAACTAACAATGAGCAATACATTTGTTACATCATTTGTTCATGTTAGTTCGCAGTGCGTTAACTAATGTTAACAAATACAACTTTTGATTTTAAAGGGTTAGTTCACCCAAAAATTTCTGTCATTAATTATTTGCCCTCATGTCGTTCCACATCTGTAAAACCTTCGTTCATCTTCGGAACACAAACTAAGATATTTTTGATGAAATCCAAGAGGTATTTTTATCCTCAATAGAAAGCAAGGAAATTACCACATTCAATTCTGATTCAATTCAATTCAGTTATAAAGTCACAATTCTGAGATTTTATCACGCAATTGTGACTTTATATCTCGCAACTGTAACTTTATATTTCGCAATTCTGAGAAAAACAGTCAGAATTGTGAGATATAAAGTCAAAATTGCGTGATAAAATCTCAGAATTGTGACTTTATAACTCTTAATTCATTCAATAGTTAACTAATTTTAACTAATGAAACATTATTGTAAAGTGTTACCAATATTTTTTATTATTTTTAATAACAATATTTATGCCATTTATGCAAAGCTGTTTTTCAAAACAACACAACCCCCTAGTATTTTAATAGCCTAATAATTATATATTATTGTGTCAAAAAAAATCTAATTATTATTAAAGATTAATTATCTGATCAATTAAAAGATCAACTATTAATCAATTAAAATAGTATTATTACTATTAATAAATAAATAATAATAATAATAATAATAATAATGCAATTATAATTACAAATATATATGCACAATTGTTTTGCAATCAGAATGATAATTTAAAATTCAAATTTTTAACAGCAAAAATTCCAAGTATTCAAATAGTCCAATCATAATGTATCATCAAAACTGAGAAATAAAATAATTTAAAAAAAATCAGATAAAGTAAAATTAAAAAAAAAAAAAAAAAATCAACTAAAAATTATCTGTACTAATCATTTAAAATCAATCCATCATAATTAGTTTAAAATTATAATTAATTTTTCGGCGCCGACAGCCTCGTGGGCAGCACACCAACCTTTTATATAACCTTTCCCGATCCCGTGCCCCTCTCTCTCTCACTTCGCTTCACTTCCTGTTACTTACTGTCCTATCGTAATAAAAGCAAAAATGGCAAAAAAGTAAATCTCTAAAACACATATATATATATATATATGTATCTGTATCAGACAAAAAATAAAAAATAAATAAATACTGGTTAACCTCTAGCATGAAAACAGACTTTTATGTGTGATATTTCTAACAAGCACATGTACAGAGGCCAGTGAGGTGCCGTTGAATGCCATGGACCTGCACTGTCTTCAGCTCCCACAAATCCCTGGGTGAAAAAAGGCCCTTGTTAAGAGTTTCGCTGCTGAGACGGAGTGAGCTCAGAAGCTAATTATGGTGACAACTTCCCCTCTCTGCCTGCTCTCCTCCAGGTCCAATTAGTTTGATACAGGCAGGGGTGTCAGGCGCAGAGCATTATAGCGTTATCAAAACACAGGTAAACAAACGCAGGCTGACACCTCGTCTCTTCACTCAGGTACAGGCAAGAGTAAGGACCTTTCAGAGGAATACTGTTCAAGATTATGTTGGGGGAACGACTGAACAAAGAGGGGTGTGACAGGCTAAAGACTCTTTCAGAGACTGATCACAGTGATTTGGCTGGAGTCTACACAGTATACGTTGCATACAGTAATGCATATTAGTTACCTATAGCTATACATTTGGGGACAAAAAAAGGCAGAAAATGAATCTGAAAGATGTTTTTTGGGGAAAAATGGTTTACAGAGCAACTAAATATATCTTTATATTAGGGCTGTCGATTTAACGTGTTAATTAATCAATTAATTGGTTATGGGGAAAAATAATGCGTTAAAATTATTCATGCATTTAACAGACACATGTACAGTAGTTCATCTTACATTTCATAAAGTTGACTGATGACGAACATGAAGCAGGGCAACAGCTCACTGCACGATGGAGCCTATAGAATGCAGTTAGAATACGCCTAACATTCATGATCTCAGGGCAAAAATGCCCCTGTATGAGTTTTTGTCTCATATTTATATCATAATATTATGGAAGCTTGTTTCCGCCACTAAATAAAAAAAATAAGAAAGGTAATTGTGACTTTTTATCTCACAATTTTGATTTTTTTCCCTCTCATAATTGTGAGATTTAAATTCACATTTGCAAGTTATAAAGTCAGAATTGCAAGATATAAAGTCGCAATTCTGACTTCTGACTTTTTTTCTTGCAATTGTGAGTTATGTAATTCTGACTGTATATCTCACAATTCTGACTTTTTTTCTAAGAATTGCATGATATAAACTTGCAATTACATCTTATAAAGTCAGCATTTTGAGATATAAGCTCGCAATTCTGACATTTTTACTTTATATCATGCAATTGTGAGTTACGAAGTCAGAATTGTGAGATATAAACTCGAAGATCTGAGAAAAAACTTCAGTCTATCTCCCCACACAATTGGACATTATAACACGCAATTGCGAGTTTATATATCACAATTCTGACTTTATAATTTGCAATTCTGACTTTATATCACGCATTTCTGACTTTATATCTCACAATTGTGAGTTTATATCTCGCAATTCTGAGAAAAAAAGCGAGATAAAAAAGTTGCAATTACCTTTTTTTATTTTTTATTTCATGGCAGAAACAAGTTTCCATATAATATAGTTGTAGTTTATGTGTAATAAATTCTATGCTGAATCAAATAAAATGTTTTTTTTTTTTTTTCTTCTAAAGCTACTTTTCGTATTGTCTATTTGATGCTTTTCTCATTTAACACAATAATGACTTTAAATTATCTTTTGGGGGTAATTTCTCAGCCAAATTTGATGTGAGATTAATTTGCGATTAATTAATCGCCACATTGTGTAATTAATTAGATAAAAAATGTAATCACTTGACAGCCCTCGATTATACACGTCTCAAAAAGACAAAAGATGTATTTTAGGGTTAGGGCTTGGAATAAGATTCATCTACCCTGTTGAAAAAACAGATTAAGTGTGTTTGCTGGTCCTGGTGAGACAGACAGTCTTTTTGCTGGTTTTAGAGGCTTTTTAGCTGGTCAGGCAGGAAAGCCAGCATAAAGCAGCTAAAAATATTATAATTAGCTTAATTTATGAACATTAAAAGTCAGTATACTGTCAAGTCTCCAGTATGACAGCTAGGTAATTGTGTTTACAAATGTGCCTAATAATGTCCTAAAAGGACATTTTGCAAGCATAAAACAGAAGTAGGGTTAGTCTGTAATAGTTATGATTAGTTTAATTTAACAACAATAGACTTAATGCGAGGTCCTCACAAGCAGGTTTAGATTGTGTTCATTTGTATTTCAGTAGAATATGCTGTATTCGTATAAACGTGAATGCGTTTCTCTCTTTCTCTGTGCGTTCTGATGGCACACGCAGCTTGAGTGCGCACTGACCTGTCATTATGATGAAAGACCACAGAGCGCGCGATTCGTTAATGGTGACAGCGGCCTTAATGAGTCCGAACCGTGCACCTGTTTCTCATCAAACCCCGCTGACTGATCGCACTGTCAGCCTCACACAATGCGCTCTGAACGCTCTGCTCACTTTAAACAACGCCAAACTTCGCTGGAGACAATTTTATAACTTTGTGTGAGATGACAGCCGGATGATGGGTGCTTCATTATTTAAAACTACTTTATAGCTCAGGGATCAACAAGTCAGGGGAGCTGTGCTCAGATCGAGTCATTAGTGAAGAGCGCGCATGACAGGAAAGATCAGAGGAAGTGTAACTTGTGCTCTAGTGCACAGAACCACTACGCATGTTCGAAATTCAAGTTCTGTGATTTTTAGTGCATCTACTGCATCATCTACTAAAAAATTGAAAAAATTAACTCTTATTAATTATTCAAACATAAGTTAAAACATTTTGAATATATTATGAAATTCATACTATAATATTTATATTTAAATGTGTATAATAATAATAATGTAAAATGTGTAAAATGTATACATTTCTAATAATAATAATACATACACACAATCACACATATATACATATTAAATAATTATAATATATGGTTAGTTATGGTCACTATAAATTGAAATAAAATATTATATTAATAAACATTTTCAATTTTTTAATGATAACTGTTCATATTTTTTATTTATAATATATATAATAAGATAATATTATCATATTATATGGCTAATTATGATCATATAAATCGACATGTTATAAAATGTATTATATTAAATAAATAATAATATTAATTAAATAATATATGGTTAATTATGATAACTAAATTGAAATAAAATATTATATTAATAAACATTTTCAATTTATAATGATAACTGTTCATATTTTTTATTTATAATATATATAATAAGATAATATTATCATAATATATGGCTAATTATGGTCACTATACATTGATATGTTATGAAATGTGTGTATATGTATATATTAGTGCTGTCAAACGATTAATTGCGATTAATCACATCCAAAATAAAATGTTTTTACATGTGTGCTGTGTATAATTATTATGTATATTTAAATACACACACATATTATATATATATATATATATATATATATATATACACACATATATACAGTGGGTACGGAAAGTATTCAGACCCCCTTAAATTTTTCACTCTTTGTTATATTGCAGCCATTTGCTAAAATCATTTAAGTTCATTTTTTTTCCTCATTAATGTACACACAGCACCCCATATTGACAGAAAAACACAGAATTGTTGACATTTTTGCAGATTTATTAAAAAAGAAAAACTGAAATATCACATGGTCCTAAGTATTCAGACCCTTTGCTCAGTATTTAGTAGAAGCACCCTTTTGATCTAATACAGCCATGAGTCTTTTTGGAAAAGATGCAACAAGTTTTTCACACCTGGATTTGGGGATCCTCTGCCATTCCTCCTTGCAGATCCTCTCCAGTTCTGTCAGGTTGGATGGTAAACGTTGGTGGACAGACATTTTTAGGTCTCTCCAGAGATGCTCAATTGGGTTTAAGTCAGGGCTCTGGCTGGGCCATTCAAGAACAGTCACGGAGATGTTGTGAAGCCACTCCTTCGTTATTTTAGCTGTGTGCTTAGGGTCATTGTCTTGTTGGAAGGTAAACCTTCGGCCCAGTCTGAGGTCCTGAGCACTCTGGAGAAGGTTTTCGTCCAGGATATCCCTGTACTTGGCCGCATTCATCTTTCCCTCGATTGCAACCAGTCGTCCTGTCCCTGCAGCTGAAAAACACCCCCACAGCATGATGCTGCCACCACCACCATGCTTCACTGTTGGGACTGTATTGGACAGGTGATGAGCAGTGCCTGGTTTTCTCCACACATACCGCTTAGAATTAAGGCCAAAAAGTTCTATCTTGGTCTCATCAGACAAGAGAATCTTATTTCTCACCATCTTGGAGTCCTTCAGGTGTTTTTTCATGTGTCTTGCACTGAGGAGAGGCTTCTGTCGGGCCACTCTGCCATAAAGCCCCGACTGGTGGAGGGCTGCAGTGATGGTTGACTTTCTACAACATTCTCCCATCTCCCGACTGCATCTCTGGAGCTCAGCCACAGTGATCTTTGGGTTCTTCTTTACCTCTCTCACCAAGGCTCTTCTCCCCCGATAGCTCAGTTTGGCTGGACGGCCAGCTCTAGGAAGGGTTCTGGTCGTCCCAAACGTCTTCCATTTAAGGATTATGGAGGCCACTGTGCTCTTAGGAACCTTAAGTGCAGCAGAAATTTTTTGTAACCTTGGCCAGATCTGTGCCTTGCCACAATTCTGTCTCTGAGCTCTTCAGGCAGTTCCTTTGACCTCATGATTCTCATTCGCTCTGACATGCACTGTGAGCTGTAAGGTCTTATATAGACAGGTGTGTGGCTTTCCTAATCAAGTCCAATCAGTATAATCAAACACAGCTGGACTCAAATGAAGGTGTAGAACCATCTCAAGGATGATCAGAAGAAATGGACAGCACCTGAGTTAAATATATGAGTGTCACAGCAAAGGGTCTGAATACTTAGGACCATGTGATATTTCAGTTTTTCTTTTTTAATGAATCTGCAAAAATGTCAACAATTCTGTGTTTTTCTGTCAATACGGGGTGCTGTGTGTACATTAATGAGGGAAAAAAATGAACTTAAATGATTTTAGCAAATGGCTGCAATATAACAAAGAGTGAAAAATTTAAGGGGGTCTGAATACTTTCCGTACCCACTGTATATATATATATATATATATATAAGAAATTTTGCATGTAATATAATTTATATTATATATAAAATATAAATATTTTCTATATAAATATAATGTATATAAATATTATATAAATACAATGATATATAACAAACATACATACATAGACCTATATTTTTTTTTTTTTTTTTTTTTTCCATTTTAACCCCAGTATTTAGCTAGGTCAGAAGCATACATGCTCAGCACAAAGACACGAAAATGTTCCAATTAAAAACCCCTAACTCTACGTTTTCCCCCTATTTTTGGTTTTGTTCCCATTCAGTACGACACCAAGTGTAGGATTTCAGCAGAGTCGTCTCTGACACACTCTTACTTCCAGACTCTGGGCGAGAACGTCCACTCCATACCTGACAGTAAGTTCATCCCAATATTTACATAATTTCTAGAGAGACTGCTTATATAACATCACCTCAACAAGAGCCTTATAATCTGTCTTTTACCTTGGCAAAACAACAAAGGACAATACATTGGCTTTGATCATCACCCGCTTGTCTTCCACCCTCTCTAGCCTCATCTGTGTTTTCACTGAGGGAGATCCAGCTACAGAAGGATCCGGGACACAGGAGTTCAGTATTCCAGCCTCCGGGTATTCAATACCATTACTTTGACATCACTATTTGTAAAGCGCAACTTGATCATGTTTAGTCATGCATAAGGCACATTAATCCCATCTGTAAACCTGTACGATTTAATCGTGCGTTAATACATGCATACCTGCAGAACTTTCTAACAATGGGTCGTTTTCTCCAAATCCAGGTCGAGGCAAGAACCGCAGACAAAGCATATTCTGAGGAAAAGAATCAAAGTGGTGCATGAAGAGATCGGCAGAACAAAATCATTATGAAGGAAAAAGCATCCAGAACATGCATGCATGCATCCATTCATATACACACCAATTCATTACAGTCTGGACTTCAGAAAACAGACTGAATAGAAGTATAACATTAGCTGGTTAAAAGTATAACCAAGACTCAATCAAATCTCAGTCTCTTTCAAACCTAAAAACCATGCTGGTCTTGACGCCCAGAGATAGGATGCTCTATGTTAGGCATTTAAAGTGTGTCTGGACTCTTCTCTGTCTGGAGACGTAGATCTGAACACCTCAAAGTACTACTAGATTTAGAATTTTTATTTGTGTGTGTGTAACATGGTAGATTCATATCCTACTTTTCCCATTGAGTGAAATTTCCTTTATTTCAGTTCAGATTTGACTTGTTTTGCCATACGTGTTTGATGAGTCACGGCACATATTACGGTTTATTTCGCAAACATTCATTAAGTATTATAATATTTAAAAGTGTTTATTTTGAAGCATTAAAGGGTTAGTTCACCCAAAACTAACCCTTTAAACATGCAAATTGTCATAAATATTTGAGCCATTGAATAGAGAAATTACTTGAATTATATCATGATACCATTGAACTTCAGCTATTAAATGAGCTGTAAGCGATTTCACCTGTTTTTCAAGCAAAATAAAGGCCCATTCACACCAAGGACGATAATTATAATGATAAAGATATTGTTCTAAAAATCATTCTAAATATAAAAGGATAGCAGAGTCCACATCACAACTATAACGGCACAGAGAAACAATATTATTAGAATCACTTTCAGAAAGATTTTTCC
The DNA here is from genome assembly GCF_019924925.1 of Ctenopharyngodon idella. Taxonomy (NCBI): domain Eukaryota; kingdom Metazoa; phylum Chordata; class Actinopteri; order Cypriniformes; family Xenocyprididae; genus Ctenopharyngodon; species Ctenopharyngodon idella. The sequence continues at coordinate 27,937,917 of NC_067230.1, forward strand.
AGCTGATGAACAATAAAAACATTGACAGCCAATCAGAATCCATCCTGCTTTAAAGAGCTCAAGCATTTAAAGCAGCAGACGACAAAACTGCAGCACCCTTAGAATAAACAGAACGATATTGTCTGCTAATATAGTTAGGGGCCAAGCACTGAAGGTGCGATGGTACCTATTGTATCAGTTATTATTCTTTTTCCTCTTCTTCTGTTTCTTCTTCTTCAGCTTGATTTGATTTTCAAATTTTTCTTCATGAAACTTTTCCTGCCAAAAAAAATACTTTAACTCCTCCTAAACAGTTGCTCCAATTTTCATGAAAACTAGATAATCTTCAGACTATGCGGGCAAAAAGTTATCAAAAGCTTTTTGATAAACCTAACCATTCTCGAATAGCGCGCAAACAAATTCAAAGAAGACCATGGCAAATTGGACATGAGACTATATCTCCGCAATGTTTCGGCATATTCAGACCAAACTTGGTACATGTCATCACAATCATGACCTGAGGCTACATGCTGTTTCGGCACAGCGCTACCTACTCGTCCAGAGTTAGTAAAAATGTCTATTTTTGGGCAGCATGCAGAGTCGAATGATATCCAATTTTACCATATCGGCCATTTTGGGCTTCAGCCATTATGCATTTTGCAGCAAAATTCTGTATTTTTTTAACACATTAGCATATCATTACGAAACTCGGTATGGGTCATCAGCACAATGCCCTGAAGGAGCATGAGAAATTGAGACAGTGCCACCTAGTGGTGAAATCAAATTCATATGCTACTAACTTTTGATGTGGTTGACTTATTTTCATGAGACTCATCTCCTCAGATTCTTGAATCCTTGCCGAGTCCAACGATACCTAACATGCTAGGTTTTGCATTATGGTTTGCGCAACATTGCGATTTAGCGTTAAAGCAATGTTCACGAATATCTTCGAAACCGTTAGTCCGATCGAGATAAAACAACCACAAATAGGAAATTCGGAAATGTAGGTCGTTGGCTATATGTTAAAGCCTAAATGCCAAATTTTTTATAGTAAGTGACAAAAAATGCAATCAAAGTCGTGCATGGGTCATTTTTATGTACTCATACATCTACATGTCTATAACTCCTAAGCGAAATTAGATATTTTCACCAAATTTGACACCTATTTATGGGCACACTCTGAGGACACATAAAAAAAATAAAAAAAAGTGGTGGGTGGTGCTATAACTGAACAAAATATTAAATTGCCACTCACTACAATAAAGCATATAAAATAAAATGCTATATTTTACTGATGATTTTACTTCTTTCTTGCTTCGTGCATGGCACCTTAATGGCTTCTTGCAGCAATATTTATCAATATAGTTATCTTTCTTGGTGTGAACGGGCATTCAGACCGCCTGTTTCCAATTGGCTAGAAAATAGCTTTGGTACACCAAAAAAAAAAAAAAAAAAAAAAAAAAAAAAAATCGCTTACAGCATCTTTAACTAGTCACTAATTTATGAAACCATCAAAAGGTGCCTTTTGCAGACCATAAGAGATGATGGGGTCCAATTTTACGCCTTTCAAAAAAACCATCTACTTCAATCTTCTCAAGGATCTCGCTCCTTTCAAGTAATTGCACATGCAGATATTAGTTTTGCCATTTAAGCTAATCGCTACTCCGTATTTGCACATGGCATGCAAGTGTCCTGGAATTGAAACTTAACGTTGTTCACCTTCTCCTACTGTATCTTGTAGTTTTTTTTTTTTAAAAATGAGCGCACTATGACTCTTTATTGTAAATGGCACTTGAGCACATGCTAGTTTCGAAGTGGACAGAAATGAAAAGCTTGATCATTTAAAGGCCACCAGGGAACATAAATACTGACTGATAAAGAAGAAATTCTATAAAATATAATGACTTATGAAGATTTAGTTTAACATCACTGCAGCAGCGGCACTAATTTATGTGTTTTGTGGTAAATGAAAATATTTTAAATACTCTATTGAAAATAATTAATATATAAATATATGTATTTTGACAAGTGTTTTCTTTATTCTCAGTGAACTTTTGCCAGAAAGGAAAAAAACAACGGTATTAAATGATCTTAGATGATGTCTAAATGTTTTATAAAAGATTTAGATTTTTGTATGAAATGTGATATTAAATATTTTGTGTGATTTGTCTATTCTATTAAGATATTCTGAAGCTGAATGTATTGTGACTGCGAAAATGCCAAAAGTAATTAAATAATAAACTAAATAAATTATGAAGTTGAGTTGAACCATGGGAATGTTACTCCCTCGTCTCAAACAATAGTCTTACTGTCTTTCATGGTGCTGTCTGTCATTAGTAGGCTACACTTCACAAAGTAAACTCAAAATAGAATTTGGAGAGTCAGATAAACCTGTGCATAAGTTAGTGTGGGTTTGTGTTACATGGTTAACCTAACTAAAACAAGACTTGAACAAAAGAACTTGTCGGACCTGTCAGATGCATTCGGCACGCTGGATATGAAAACAAAACAAAAGAGTCCAAATATGTCGCCTCAGGCAACCGTTTGTGATTTATTACCTTCAACAGTATATTTGGTGTGATGATGGCGAATTCTGCGGAAGGGTCAAACTGTTGAGAAACACACCTGTTGCACGGAAATGTTTGGATGTTTGAATCTTTTAAGCGAATCGTTTTGTTTTAGTGAATCGGTTCGCTTGTATCATTAGTCGATGGTGTTATTTTGGGCACCATCACTGATCTCCTGATAGTGTTGGAAAAATTTTAGCGAATCGATTCGCTTTAACCGGACAGGTCGTTTACTCAGTAGCGTTTAGTTAAATCCTGGTCGTCAAATGTATGTAAATTGTATATATTGTGTCAAATGTTGCTGCGAATGCGATATGTTTTGTTGATTTTAATATATGTCTAAAGCAGGCTCCACAATGTCATAATTTCCAAAGTATTTTCTTAGACTTTCCCAAAAACACACAGATTAAACATCAGTAACACGCCTGATGGAAAACATAACTAAAATCTTCTTACCAACGAGTCTCCACAAAGGAGTCGGTTTGACCGGATCTTTCAAAAGAACCGATTTAAATGAACCACTCGTTCGCGAATCGGACAATCATCACTCCGATGACTCTGAACACGCGACTCTCACACTTTGGACAAGTTTACTCATGCCTAGCTGTGTAAATGCTGAAGAAACACCTCAGAAACTTTCTCCAGTATGAAGCATCTGCTTAATGAACGGATCTGCGCTTTATTCCGCAGTAACTGGCAGCATACTTTCACATACTGGAGTGTGTTCTTCAGTTTTGGACTCTGTGTCGCTTTTCTGGGTCCGACCATTCTGGACCTGAGATGTCAGACTCAGTCCACCTTACAGGAGATCACTCTAGTCTTCTTCTCACAACAGTTTTTCCTCTTTATTGGAAGCACCATTGGTGGTTTCTTCAGTAAAACGTGAGTATTTTGGAGAGATATAGAGCCGTTTTTTATATTTTATTTCATTCTTAAGTGGTTGATATGTCGAAACTGTTTCAGTAGTATGACATACTGTAATTCATTTTAAAACGTTTTAAACGAAATGTCCCAATTCGTCATGACCTTAATGGAATATAGAATATCGTTACTTATAAAATTGCCAATAATTTTAAATCAGGAAAAGAAAAGAAAAGAAAATGTGAACCCAAAAGAGATACAATTCCCGATATAAACATGTAAATTTTAATCATAAATATCTATGCTAAATAAAAAAAAGGCTCATGAGCTTGTTATATGTCAACTTCCCTTATATAATATTGTATTTACATATGTGGTTTTATTTACTAGCATACTTCTTCAAAATAAAGAGGAACTGAAAAAGAGGGCTTTCAAAGAATCTATTTTTATTTATTTATTTAAAATATTGGCTTATACTGGTAATTGTTTTTATTATGTCTGATAATTTACTGTATGATTTCTGATAGTAAAAACCATACTGCTTTGTGGGTAATCTGGATTCCTACACAAAATCCAGTGATATGAGGCATCAAAACTATTTACTTTTGTAGCCTTGCATAGAAAATAAGCTCAGATATTATCTGCTTCTAATATCTACGATTCAAAAAAATGTTGATAATGCAAATATTGTGTATCTCTATTGGTAATCCATAAGTTAATCACAGTAAAAAAATTAAAAAAAAAGATTTGTTTGTTTTAAAACGAACATATTTTACTTTCATTAGACTTATTTGATTCAGACATTTTTGAAATGGTTGTCTTGAGGTTTTTAAAAGAGCACGTCAAACTTGTAATGTCAGATGTTTTGTTTTTATTTTTTCCCCTCCTATCATGTATCTTGTTCACTTCCTCGTGAGATAAGGCATTTAAATGCATCCTACTCATATGTAAATATGATAATAAACTATTTTTGGCAGCCTTTAATCATCGTAACAGATGTCATTATCTGATTTCTTTGGGACTGATCAGTTTCTAACCCGTCCATGGCCTCGGTCTGGAAAACCCTGTAGTGGTCATGTGCTCATTGAAGTCGTGCTGTCTCAGTTATCTGGGACTCGAGCCACAAAAACACACGCTGCCCTGCTGTTGTTTTCCCTGACAGTAAAGAAATTAACTTTTGTAAAGTTCATTTTTATAAGTGGTCCAAAATTGCTTTTCGCAGGAAAGGTTTGGAACAATATTTGCTCATTTAAAGTGACTTAACTTCACATTCAAGGAAGAACTGAGCAATTTTTATAGCTATATGTATAAGCAAATATTTCCTTGGCATAGTTTACACTACAATTTATATTTGTTTACAGTTTGTTTTGTACCCTACAGTTCTAAGCCTGTTCCATTCTGAAATTTTCCACGTGTAGGATATACTGAAAAACAAGTAAAACCATATGAATAGTAGCTACACTGTAAAAAAGAACTGTTGGTTTAACTTAAAGTAATTTACCTGGTTGCCTTAAAATTGAGTTCACTGAAATTAATTTGAGTTAATACAATGAATGTGATTGGTTTAATCAACAGAAACTCAAAATATTATGTTATCTGAACCACATTAATTATTTAAGTTGATTTGACAGAAAAATTGTTGTGATAACAAATAATAAAATATTTTTTTACAGTGTAGCATGGCTGTAGTAGTTAATACTCTCTTTCTCTTGCTGTAGTCATGTTTTGGTCTCTTTTAATTGCTTTTATTTGGAAACTCGGTGTCAGACTAGTCGTAATACCTTTTCTATTTGTTTTCTTCATTACAGATAGTCATATTTGTTTATCTATGGTTGTAAAAGATCTTTATCTCTTTTTTACAGTCGTGAATATATTTAAACAGAGAACATTCTCCATCTTTACTTTTTCCTGTTCTGCTTTATGGCATGAATCTTAAAACTGATATAAAGTAAAAGTGTCATGCCCCCACTGGTATCGTCTGCTATCATTAGAAGGAGCATTTGATAAACCATGTAAACAGAATTTAATTGGGCCAAGGTGAAAATAAAGTCAGAGACGCTAGACAGAATAACTTTTTTGTCAAAAGACTCACCTGAGGCTGTTTCAGGTGGGATCTGTTTGAAACTTTTCTTTATATATAACATACTACTTAACGTCATACTACTAAAAGTCACTGTTTGGATTTAAATAGGCAAATACTTAAAGGGTTAGTTCACCCAAAAATGAAAATTCTGTCATTAATTACTCACCCTCATGTCGTTCTACACCTGTAAGACCTTCATTCATCTTCAGAACACAAATTAAGATATTTTTGATCAAATCCGATGGCTCAGTAAGGCCTCTATTGCCAGCAACACAATTAACACTTTCAGTGCCCAGAAAGATACTAAAACATATTTAAAACAGTTCATGTGACTACAGTGTTTTTTTTTTCAAAAATATCTAGTGATGGCCGATGTCAAATCACTGCTTTGAGGCTTTACGAATCTTTTGTTTCGAATCAGTGGTTTGAAGCGCCAAAGTCACGTGATTTCAGTAAACAAGGCTTTGTTACGTCATAAGTGTTTCGATATTTCAATAGTTCAGGTAACTTTGGCAGTTTGATGCGCGATCCGAATCACTGATTCGAAACAAAAGATTTGTAAAGCTTTGAAGCTTTTGAAATTGGCCATCACTAGATATTTTTGAAAAGTCGTTATTTTGTTTGTTTTTTTTGGCGCACAAAAAGTATTTTCGTCACTTTATAATATTAAGGTTGAACCACCGAAGTCACATGAACTGTAAATATGTCTTTAGTAGCTTTCTGGGCATTTGAAAGTGTTAATTATCTTGCTGGCAAATAGAGGCCTCACTGAGCAATCGAATTTTATCAAAAATATCTTAATTTGTGTTCTGAAGATGAACGAAGGTCTTATGGGTGTGGAACGACATGAGGGTGAGTAATTATGACAGAATTTTAATTTTTGGGTGAACTAACCCTTCAAGAGTCTATGACTGGATCATTATTGCTGTGATTATTATGCACCTCTTGATGGAAATAACATCACAACATTTATTTCCATCAAGACTTGTATCAGTTTTTGGTCAAGACCTTGTATTGACAATGCAAGAGGTGAGCACTCTGTAAAGTCTCCTCCAGCACATCCCAAACACTTTCAATGCATTTAATGCCTGGACTCAGAGGTGCCAATTCAAAGTGAATCCTTCCAATCATTCTTTCACAATTTGAGCCTGATGAATCTGGACATTGTCATCCTGGAATATGGCCATGATAAGTCTTCCTACATGGTTGTTAGAAACATAATAATCACTGCAATAATAATCCAGTCATAGACTCTTAAGTATATATATATATATATATATATATATATATATATATATATTTTTTTTTTTTTTTTTTTTTTTTGGCCAGGCAGTGTATTACTTTTATATATTTTTGTTAATGCCTTTTTTGTTTAAAACACAGTGTCTTATTTGTCTCGTCTCAGGCTTGTGAGTTCTTTGTCAGCTTTGGCTGTGTCCACCCTCATCATCTCTGTGGTTTTTGCCATCATCCCACTATGCTATAAGCTGCTCCTGTTGGCGTTTGCCATGGCAGTGTCTGGTCTTGCCATGGGCATCATTGACACCATATCGAACCTACAACTGGTCAAGATCTACCAAAAAGACTCCACTGTTTTTCTGCAGGTCAGTATTTAGTCATAGAATATCTTGTCTGAAATGCAGTGGCAGAAATGTTCCATTCATGTCTAAATGAGGTCCTTACACGCAATGTACTCCGGTCATTTGCTTTAAACAGAAAATTCTGTTATTTACCCACCCTTGAAACCTGTTTGACTTTTACAAAAGGCATTCAAAAGAACTAGGAAAATGTCAGAGCTGCTCCTTCCAAAAGCATGATGATCACTGAAAGCAATTTTGCTTAGTTTGTTTAAACAAAAAAATACTTTTACATATTAGGCCAGGATTTTAACCCTTTCTTTTTTAAATGAAATAAACATGGTACCTCAAGACCAACATGTCTTCTTTTAAAAATATAAAATGTGTATATATATAAATAAGTCTCTTATGCTCACTAATGCTGCATTTATTTGATCAAAACTATAGTAAAACATATATACATAATGCCTTTTATGCTGCCTTCACGTACAATCGGACATTTCCTACTTCCTGCTTCTAAAGTGGGATTCAAATGCTTTTTTTGTCAGAAAGAACAGGAATCATGGAGAACACCAGGTTTATTCTTGCTTATTTATTGGGAAAAACTTATTAAAGCTAAAATGATATTAAGCATCCCATTCATTGACAACCATATAAACAGTCACCCCACTATCTAGATCAGATTCTGATATTTTAGTCAAATACAGTCTATTTTCACTGTGTATAAAACAAACAATATACTTTAAATGGTTATTCATAAAATATTCAAGTAAATATGCACTACTTTAAAAGACAAGGCAATGCAGACGTTGTGGAAAAAACTAATAAAGAATAGCAGTCACAGCAACAATCGTTCTCCCCTCCGCCATGTTTAAAGTTTATGGCACACCCAACACGGAAACTTGGGTATCAAAATTATCCCCAGTGGTAAATACGACTTGAGAGGCAGTTCATTTCCAAAGCTCGTATTTACGATAGCATGTGAAGCCAGCATAAATACTTCAAATCTTTAAAAATAAGCTATATGTAAGTACCTTGATCTATAGGATACAGTCGCTCACAGAACCAGTTTCATAGTCATCAAAAAGATGTTTGTTAACAAAATTCTCTTCCAAGTAAAAAGGAAGTACACCCTCAGTATACAAAGGGTTAAAAATGCTTAACAATAAGAAATATTTAAGCAAACCACACCAGTCTTACAGCTAACCACAGCCTGCTGCTATTCAGATCAGCAGCATAATAGTGAGTGTAATGTTGCTGTACCAGTTCTATAACTAAGTAGATTTTTTTTGTTATTGATATTTAATACACATCTTGTTTGTTTTTGCTCTGCCAATTAAATGCTTTGTGAAACTGAATTTCTGCTGTTACATTGGCGCTCTTGGAATGCTGTTTGTACAGTCATATCATAGGAAAAAAGTATAAGATAAACTTGCACAATAATGAGTTACAGAGTGGAATTAAACAATCGATCTCCTTTCACACACTGATTCTCATAAGTCATATTGAGACAATATGGCACAAAAGGCCATGGCTAATTAATTTTAGCATGGTTAAGGGTGTAGTTGGGTACAAGTAGAGTGGTAAAATCACTGTAATGCATATCTTGAGTGCTTTATTCTGTTTAAAACATCAGTATTAAAAAAAAAAAAAAAAAAAAAAAAAACAGGGTTATTATTGTTAGTTAATTGTTAATTTAAATAAAGCTAAAATAAAATAAAATAAAATAAAATAAAATAAAATAAAATAAAATAAAAAAGTATTTGGTGAAAAACTAAATGCAAATTAGAAATGTGTTGCCATGGCTGAAATAAGTTTACTTCAACTGGAAATAAATAAAAACTAAAACTGAAATATAAAATACATTAAACTTAAATAGTAAAATTACTATATATATATATATATATATATATATATATATATATATATTGAATATTAATAAAAAGTATGGCATAGACAAGTAAAAAATTAAAATGAAATCTGGAAATAAAAAATAAAAGATATTTAAAAATATAAATAATGCTAAAATAACACTGGATAACACTTCAATGTTCAATAAATAATATAATTTATTATTTTTCATTAGGTTAATTAGCATAACTATAGGCTGTTTCAAGCATCATTGAATCTTGGCATATTAACCCTAAAAATGGCAAGAGAAATCAGAAAATTAATTTATTGCTATTTTCCATCTTCTTAGGACACAGATATTACAATTTTATGTTTTTTTTTTTTGTTTGTTTTTTTGTTTTTTTAAAACATGACTTATTTTTGATTTTAATGTTTGTCCATTTTAGGATTAATATTTCATCATGATGTTTTAGGCATGACACAAAGCGAGCATCATTTAACAGGTTTAAACACGCATCCAATCAAACTTTAGAACTGTGTTTTATAAAATTGCTTTAAAAACTTTTGCTTTGTGAGAATCTTCTATCAGAAGATATGATTCTCCTTTATCGTTTCGGCTCTGATCTCTTCCAGGCTCTTCACTTCTTTGTAGGTCTCGGGGCGTTAGTGAGTCCCCTCATCGCTGACCCCTTCCTGTCTGAGACCAGCTGTGTGATTGGGAACAGCAGCACCAATGCAACATCGTTAACGCATCTGAGGAACAAGCTCGCGGGCAGACCTGTGCACAACGTGTCCAGTGTCCCCCTCCACACCGAGGGAGAGGTGGTGACCAACGTTTCCTACGCGTTCTGGATCATGGCTATCATCAATGTAAGATCGATCTGTCTTGAGGTTTGAGTTTGTACTCAAATGATTTTAAGAGTGGCATGCCATCAGAACACTAGCTAATGGATTATCGTATTAATGGTAACGTGATTCTGAAGTTGTATACGGTCAGTGTGCATACTCAATGCTCCGTCAGCTCTAATGTCAAAGGAAGGGCCAGTTGGGAGGGTATTTGAATAAAAGAAATAAATTAAGATTGTCACCTTGGCAACTGCACTCCATCAAACAGTTCTGTATAAACACTGGCTATAATGTCTCATGACTAAACTGGACAAATAGTGATAGTATAACTGACACACCTAGGCAATATATGAGGAACATTTTCAACATTTTTATTTATATATATATATATATAATAATATATTAATCTTAATTATGTCAGATAACACTTAAGCAAAACATGGTCAGGTCAAAGTATCTGAATAATTTTTGGTTCTAAATTTTTATCAATTTTAATGGTAGTCCACTGTATGAAGATTTTTTGGGTATAATATGTCACAGTTTATTTTGCTATCCTCACTTACATAAATGAACTATAGTGTCCTGCACCCACTAGTAAAAATATATCAAAAATATCAAAAATGTTTGAATAATTTTTGGTTTGACTAATACACACACACACACACACACACACACACATATATATATATATATATATATATATATATTCTTCTTTTTTTTCCTTATTTTTGATCAATATTCACTACCATTCAAAAAATGTAGGGTCAATATAATTTTTTAAATAAATTAATACTTTTATTTAGCAAGGATGCATTAAATTGATCAAAAGTGACAGTAAAGACATTTATAATGTTACAAAAAAAAAATTTCAAACAAATGCTGTTTTTTTGAGCTTTGTAGTCAAAAAATCTTAAAAAAAAAAAAAAAAAACGAATCACTGTTTCCACAAAAATATGAAGCAGCACAACTGTTTTCAACATGAAAATTCAGCTTTGATCACAGGAAAAAAGAAAAAAGTTCTTTTAAATTGTAATAATATTTCACAACATTACTGATTTTACTGTATAAATCTTAGTGAGCACAAGAGACTTCTTTGAAAAATCTCACAGACCACAAACATATGAATGGCAGTATATCTATATATTATAATAAACATGAATTAAAAAAATAATAATAATTATATATATATATACAAACCCGATTCCAAAAAAGTTGGGACACCGTACAAATTGTGAATAAAAAAGGAATGCAATAATTTACAAATCTCATAAACTTACATTTTTTCCCAATAGAATATAGATAACATATCAAATGTTGAAAGTGAGACATTTTGAAATGTCATGCCAAATATTGGCTCATTTTGGATTTCATGAGAGCTACACATTCCAAAAAAGTTGGGACAGGTAGCAGTAAGAGGCTGCAAAAAGTTAAATGTACATATAAGGAACAGCTGGAGGACCAACTTGCAACTTATTAGGTCAATTGGCAAAATGATTGGGTATAAAAAGAGCCTCTCAGAGTGGCAGTGTCTCTCAGAAGTCAAGATGGGCAGAGGATCACCAATTCCCCCAATGCTGCGGCGAAAAATAGTGGAGCAATATCAGAAAGGAGTTTCTCAGGGAAAAATTGCAAAGAGTTTAAAGTTATCATCATCTACAGTGCATAATATCATCCAAAGATTCAGAGAATCTGGAACAATCTTTGTGCGTAAGGGTCAAGGCCGGAAAACCATACTGGATGCCCGTGATCTTCGGTCCCTTAGACGGCACTGCATCACATACAGGAATGCTACTGTAATGGAAATCACAACATGGGCTCAGGAATACTTCCAGAAAGCATTGTCGGTGAACACAATCCACCGTGCCATTCGCCGTTGCCGGCTAAAACTCTATAGGTCAAAAAAGAAGCCATATCTAAACATGATCCAGAAGCGCAGGCGTTTTCTCTGGGCCAAGGCTCATTTAAAATGGACTGTGGCAAAGTGGAAAACTGTTCTGTGGTCAGACGAATCAAAACTTGAAGTTCTTTTTGGAAAACTGGGACGCCATGTCATCCGGACTAAAGAGGACAAGGACAACCCAAGTTGTTATCAGCGCTCAGTTCAGAAGCCTGCATCTCTGATGGTATGGGGTTGCATGAGTGCGTGTGGCATGGGCAGCTTACACATCTGGAAAGGCACCATCAATGCTGAAAGGTATATCCAAGTTCTAGAACAACATATGCTCCCATCCAGACATCGTCTCTTTCAGGGAAGACCTTGCATTTTCCAACATGACAATGCCAGACCACATACTGCATCAATTACAACATCATGGCTGCGTAGAAGAAGGATCCGGGTACTGAAATGAGCAGCCTGCAGTCCAGATCTTTCACCCATAGAAAACATTTGGCGCATCATAAAGAGGAAGATGCGGCAAAGAAGACCTAAGACAGTTGAGCAACTAGAAGCCTGTATTAGACAAGAATGGGACAACATTCCTATTCCTAAACTTGAGCAACTTGTCTCCTCAGTCCCCAGACGTTTGCAGACTGTTATAAAAAGAAGAGGGGATGCCACACAGTGGTAAACATGGCCTTGTCCCAACTTTTTTGAGATGTGTTGATGCCATGAAATTTAAAATCAACTTATTTTTCCCTTAAAATGATACATTTTCTCAGTTTAAACATTTGATATGTCATCTATGTTGTATTCTGAATAAAATATTGAAATTTGAAACTTCCACATCATTGCATTCCTTTTTTATTCCCAATTTGTACAGTGTCCCAACTTTTTTGGAATTGGGTTTGTGTATATATATATATATATATATATATATATATATATATATATATATATATATATATATATATTCAGCTGAATCATTTTGAGAACATCTGTTCAGAAGAATGATTCCTTTACGAATCAGATATCCCTGTCTTTATACTCTGTCTTGTCTTTGTGTAGCTTCCAGTACCCATCGCGATATTCATCCTGATGTATCGTGAGCGGTTGTTCACGTGCGGATCAGACCCCAGTCGACGTTTACTAGATGGAGATGTGCTAGCGATGAAAACCTGGGGAACCACAGGTCTGACAGAAGACGATGGACACCAGAAAGAGACTTCCAGAAGTAAGATTGTGAACCTGCCCGCACTTCTGCACCACTGACGTTTGTGAAATAATTACCATGTTGGATCAGACATGAATGCCATGTACACAAGTGCATGCAAGTCAGAAATAGAGCCAAACATGCCATTAGATGTGCATAACAGGCAGAAAGGATGTTGTTGTAATCTTCCCGCTGTACATTCAAGCTCTTCTGTCTCTGCAGGCCATATAGACTTGTTCAGCTGCTGTCTCCTTGGCAACACGCACGGCTTTCCGTCGTCTTTCTTTGGGATCCATATCCTTGGGGGTCTGGTGCTCTTCTTTTCTGACGGTATAGTGGTAAGCAGGATTAGCAGGTTTTCAGCTCTGTAATTTAAGAGCATTTGCTTAATTACTTGAACTTATGTATTATTTAATTTCACGCTCCTCAGGGCTCATACACAGGCTTTGTGTACACCTACGCAGTGGCGCCCCCTATAAATCTACCTCACAAGACCGCCGGCTACTTGACGTGCGTCTTCTGGGCAGCTATTACCGCCGGCCGCCTGTCCGCCATACCTCTGTCTTACTACTTTAAACCTGTGCGATTGCTCGTCGTCAATCAGGTGTGTAACTTTGATTTAGTTTTAAAGCCAATTTTATTGAAATTATTTTTAAAAATGTGGAAAACATTGTTGCTGAGTCACTTATAATTGTATCACAATTATTCAAAAGTTTGGGGATGGTAAGTTTATGCTCACCAAAGCTGCATTTGTTTTATCAAAAATACAGTAAAAACAGTAATATTGTGAATTATTATTACAATTTTAAAGTACTTCTTTTCTATATAATATATTTTAAAATGTAATTTATTCCTGTGATCAAAGCTGAATTTTCAGCATCATTACTCCAGTCTTCAGTGTCACATGATCCTTTAGAAATCATTCTAATATGATGATTTGCTGCTCAAGGAACATTTATTATTATTATTTATTATCATAATGAAAGGGGTGCAGAAATGTGATGCAAATTTCCAGTTCATTCTTATGGGATGTTATGTGAAACTTGTCTGATTTGGCAACAGTAACCAAGGGGGGGGGCGGAGCTTAGTCCATTACAATCTCTTCTTAGTCTCTTGTTAAATCCAATGGACTATAAAAGTGGTTTACACTATCAAAAAAAGAAAGGTGTGTCACCCATGATGCACCAAGGGAAACAGTGGACAGGAACAAACATCCTTATTCTGCATCCTGCTCTGCCCTGTCCATTTGCCAGCTGGGACATTTGTTTACCTGGTGTGTCTGAGGCTCCTTTGTTATTTCGCAATTTTATTTGCGCCAAAAGTTTATGACAGTGGGCCGCTTAATTTCCGTTCCTCTGCAGATAAAGCAAGGGTGTTCACCTCAAATAACAAAGGCTTCATTGCTGGTGCGTGTCCAAATGCAAATCCTCTCCCTTCTGTTCTGTTGTAGGTGGGTGTGATAGTCACACTACTTCTGCTGCTGATCTTCTCCAACAGTAGTGTGTTCCTCTTCATCGGCACCTGCTGTCTCGGCCTATTTATAAGCAGCATTTTCCCCTGCATGCTAGCGCTCACCGAAGACATCCTGGAGTACAAAGGTATTGCGACAGATGGACCGCCGCTGTCTCCGGCATTGTTAAATCGCCTTTTTGTCTATGGCTTTCATTGATTTGACAGTAGCCATTGGTGGTTTTGCAGTTCAGTATTTATTCAAGGTTTACCGCTGAGACCAAGGCAACAGGAGCCGCCCTGTTTAATTCTTTACGCTGTTGGCCTTTGGCTTTATGGGAAGGCTCGGCCTGACAGGTCTTATGTCTTACGGCGGAGACGATCCTTTTTAAACCCAGTGGTCAAAGCCTCTGGGAGGAATTATTTCGAAATAAATGGCTAATTGCTGAGTGCCCTCTGTACGCTGCAACTTTGGGAGTTGGTTAGGGTAGAGCGATTAAAAGTATCATTAAAAATATCCTGCAGATCTGGACCTGAAGTGAACTGACTGGTTGCAGCTGTAGCAGATGTTGAAATGCATATGAATCCAAAGGCAGGATGGACCACTTGAAGAAAAATGAATGGGAGAAAAGCCCATCGCTGCTTTGAGCTAAAAGAGCCAATCTGCTTTTTTTGATTGAGACATCATCAGTGTGTTGAATGAACCTGCCTTAAAAATGCAGTGCAAGTTTGCGTAGGGCTGCATGATTAAATGAAATAAAACCGAAAGTGCAATATTGCAGTAATCAAATTACATTTAATTAAATGCACTGTGTGAGGGTTGTTTTGTACGGAGCCCCGCACCTGACATGCAATAAGAAAAAGTAAATTGTGCGCATGATTTACTATTCCGTTCCCTCGATTTGCTAAATCGTGTGCACGGTTTACTATTTCGTTCCCTTGATTTGCTAAGTCGTGTGCACGGTTTACTAATTCGTTCCCTCGATTTGCTAAATCGTGTGCACGGTTTACTATTTCGTTCCCTTGATTTGCTAAGTCGTGTGCACGGTTTACTAATTCGTTCCCTCGATTTGCTAAATCATGCGCACGATTTACTAATTTGTTCCCTCTATTTACTAAATCATGCGCACGATTTACTATTTCGTTCCCTTGATTTACTAAATCATGCGCACGATTTACTAATTTGTTCCCTCTATTTACTAAATCATGCGCACGATTTACTAATTCGTTACCTCGATTTGCTAAATCATGCGCACGATTTACTAATTTGTTCCCTCTATTTACTAAATCATGCGCACGATTTACTAATTCGTTCCCTCGATTTGCTAAATCGTGTGCATGGTTTACTATTTCGTTCCCTCGATTTCCTAATTTGTTCCCTCTATTTACTAAATCATGCGCACGATTTACTATTTCGTTCCCTTGTTTTACTAAATCATGCGCACGATTTACTAATTCGTTCCCTCGATTTGCTAAATCGTGTGCACGATTTGCTATTTCAATCCCTCGATTTGCTAAATCGTGTGCATGGTTTACTATTTCGTTCCCTCGATTTCCTAATTTGTTCCCTCTATTTACTAAATCATGCGCACGATTTACTATTTCGTTCCCTTGTTTTACTAAATCATGCGCACGATTTACTAATTCGTTCCCTCGATTTGCTAAATCGTGTGCACGATTTGCTATTTCAATCCCTCGATTTGCTAATTCATTCCCTCGATTTGCTAAATCATGCGCACGATTTACTAATTCGATCCCTCGTTTTGCTAAATTGTGCACACGATTTACTATTTCATTCCCTCGATTTGCTAAATCATGCGCACGATTTACTATTTCGTTCACTTGATTTACTAAATCATGCGCACGATTTACTAATTCGTTCCCTCAATATGCTAAATCGTGTGCACGATTTTCTATTTCAATCCCTCGATTTGCTAAATCGTGTGCATGGTTTACTATTTCGTTCCCTCTTTTTGCTAAATTGTGCGCACGATTTACTAATTCGATCCCTCGTTTTGCTAAATTGTGCGCACGATTTACTATTTCATTCCCTCGATTTGCTAAATCATGCGCACAATTTACTATTTCGTTCCCTCGATTTACTAACTCATGTGCACGATTTGCTATTTCAATCCCTGGATTTGCTAAATCGTGTGCATGGTTTACTATTTCGTTCCCTCGATTTGCTAATTCATTCCCTCGATTTGCTAAATCATGCGCACGATTTACTAATTCGATCCCTCAATTTATAAATTGTGCTCACAATTTAGCCTACTATTTTTTTTTTTCTGCATGTCATTTGCGGGGCTCCATAATTTGGGGTTGCTTATAATGTGGTTTTGGGAACGCAACATGTGCTAACCATCTTCCCAAACTTGTAATTAGTAGCGCTTGTCAACAAAAGAGAAGCTTTAAGTTCTCCCTGCGGTTGCTTGATGGTTTAACATTTGAAAATGAAGAAATTAAGGGTCCGTACACGACACGTTTTCAACTAAAAATGAGTTCTGGCCGGTCATTTATGCAACAATGGTGTTTTGGTGGCCTGAAAACAAGATTTTGAAAGCGATCCTGTTATCGTCTCTGTGTAAACTACAAAAATGCAGATTTGTGAAAATGGTGATGTCAGGCTAATGAGTATTATGTGTTCAGTCTATGGGCATGTAATTTTTCTTTACAAAGTGACATCAACTACTGGCCTGGCAGCAGAATACAGCGTTTTTAATCGTTTTTGTGGATCCGCACGAACAGGGATTGTTTTGACAAAGTTGTCGTCTGTACACAAAAAACACAAAGGGAAAACTTTTCCGTTTTTAGTACATCGTTGTCGTGTAAATATACCCTAAGACAGCCATAAATATTAGTTTACAGTACTGTAAAATACAATTATCATTATTATATTATTGTTCTTAAATACTCAATTTTATTTTACAGTGAAATCTTAAAATATTAATTTGTTTTGATTAATATTTATTAATATTTAATATTTTTTTGGTAAATATTATTATTATTATTATTATAGTAATTTTGATATATTCACAAAATCCTCTGCCAAACTGTGCATACCTACAGACAAGAAAAAAAAAAAAAAATGGCATCAGTCTTAACATCATTTTAGCTGAAGTTTTGTACAGTTGTCATCAGATTTCATTTTGCATTTTAAATGTTACTGCAAAAATCTTGACAAATAGTTTGAGTGTTCGGTTTTTTTAAAGCATTTAAGTATTTTTATACTTATTGCCTAGATAGAAAAAAACCTGTCAGGCTGTTGCCAAGAAGGCCACAGATGAAAATCTGAGCTAATTGTTTTGTTTCATCTTCAGGTTGTGCCACCACAGTCCTGGTGACCAGTGCAGGGATGGGGGAGATGTTACTCCAGGTGCTCGTGGGTTCGGTAGGTCTGACTTGCATCGCATTGGAAATTGAACCCACGTCCTTGCCGTTGCTAGTGCCATGATGCTCTATCAATTAAGCTAAAAGTAAAACTGCTTTTGTAATTGTGTTGATTCGAGTCTCTTTCCCCCCTCAGGTGATGCACAGTAAAGGTAGCTTCAGTTTCCTGTTGTGCGGAATGATCTTCGGCTGCCTGGAATTCACATTCTTCGTTTTGCTGTTCTTCGTCCAGCAAAATCACAAAAACTTCACAGAGGGTGCGTTGACTCTCTGAATGCACATAACCAGGCTCAAACTAAATCTGTGGACTTTTTCCAATGCATTTGGCAGATGCTTTTATTCAAAGCAACTTACTTGTGTGTTCACTGGGAGTTGAACCTATGACCTTGGCGTTGATGGTGCCATGCTCTGCCAGTTGAATAAAACTAGTTTTGTCTGCTATAACCAATACTGTTTGGCTCAGGGATGAGCATCTTCGGTCCTGGAGAGTCACTGTTCTGCAGAGTTTAGCTCCAACCCTAATGAAGCCCACCTGAACCAGCTAATCGAGGTCTTCAGGATTATTAGAAAACTGCAGGTAGGTGAGTTTTTATCAGGGTTAAAGCTAAACTCTGCAAGACAGTGGCCCTTCAGGACCGAAGTTGCCCATCCCTGGTTTGGCTTCTCAAATACACTTCTTACCATTCATTTGCAAGATGCAGAGGTCACCTTCTAACATATCTTCTCACTTTTTCATACAGCTTTACCCAATAACTCCTGTACGGAAAGACTTGAGCAAAATGGGATCAAGACCTGTTCTGCTGCCGTGCTGAACTCATGGGACATGTCAGAGCAGAAAGCATCCATCGATCCATAACACTGGAGAAGATGGATGAAAATAATGAAAGGAGCAAAGGGACAGTGGTGTGGTTGACTCAGGGACATTCTCACTGCTAATGGGACAGAACCAAATATATCCAACAATCGTGCAAATCAAAAAAACAAGTGTTAAAAGATCTTGAACTAAAGGTTTATTTTTGTATTTAAATATTTTTGATGAAATGATCTTGTGTACAAATGTCATTATCTAATCATGCTTGATGACTGCAATGGCATATATGTGCAATACAATAACTTTTCTAACAAGAAATGGTGTAGTGTTTATTGTTAGAAATGCACTGACCAATCAGCAATTGAATATAACTGGTGATTGAAGAAGATGAGCTCTTATTGGATCAAACTAACAATATAAAAACACCGTATTTTTTATTTTGATTGCATAAAGGCCCTACAATGCTTTCCTTTAAAGCAACTTATCAAAATTTGACTGGACTCAGGTGCTCTGCATTACTTTTGTTCTTCGCGAATCATAACTTCATTCAAATCTTACTGACGATCTGTCTTATTCACAGATCAGTTGCCAGTTTGTTCTCTGCCAAAGCCGACGTGCTTGTAACACATTTGTGGCGATGAGATTAAGGTCAAAAAAGGACATCCTACTGTCTTCCTGTAAAAGTTTCCTTGTATTGTGTTGTACAGCTTCAGGTCTGACGGTCTCTCTAAAGCCAGTGACCTCAGTGTTCAGGTGGGCGAACCTGATTGTGAGAGGTTGCCGTGTCAGCGTATTTCTCTTGGCCTGGGTAAAATTTTATTTGTTTTTTCTGGTTTACGCAGGTGTCAAACATGCTAACGTTAACACAATTACTGCATAAATGAGGTCAGCTTTCTGCAGCTGTATTTGATGAAGACACAAGCCAAAAGAGTTATACATTTGTTTTTTTTTATAGAAATCTTCCTTCCCTTCCAACATCCACAGATTAGTACAACATGTACGCCAATGAACATAAATTTGTAAACATTTGAGCTGCTAGAGAGAGACAATCTGAAAATACATTTGCACAAAAAAATACTGAAAACATTTGGTGTTGATATTGTACCATTACAGTAAAAATTTCACACTTTTGATTATTACATCATCCTTTTTTTCCCCTACATAATTTTGCCCATGAAAAACAGAATATTGTTCCAAATACAGTGCAGTCATGACATGTCAACATTTAGAGGATAAGAAAAAAAAATTTGATTCTGTTACAGGGCAGTGTCTTAAAGTTTAACATTGGCACTTTTTATGAATAGGGTACAAAATAGGAATCTGCAGAAAAAGAGTTTGTCCACCTCTGAAGGATATTTAAGATTAAAATATTAAAGACATAATATGTTGTTTAATTTTCTATTGTATATGGCATTTCTATTTTTGAATGTGGAAAATGTCTGAATATGGATTAAAACCAGAGGATAGTTTCTTTGGCCCATATGTTGGTTTGTAGTCAATTAAAAACATATTTCATATAAATAAAAAATTTTTTTTTTTTAAATGGTTAAGAATATGGTTAATACTACAATGTGTACAAATTTACAGTGGAATGAGATTTTGTAATTGCCTATTTTGTCATTCTATAAAAGTGGCAAATAATGTCACTTCCTGTTTGTGACAATTTTAAAGAATGTTCCATTTTTGCAATGGTTGAAAATCATGTGCTAATAGGCTTTTAAAGGATTTGTTCAACCAAAAATGAAAATGATCTTTTATTTACCCTCATGTTGTTTCAAATCTGTAAGATTTTCATTCATCTTCAGAATATAAATGAAGATATTTTAATGAAATCCGAGAGCTTTCTGTCCCTCCATTGACAGTCTACGCAACTGACACTTTGAAGATTTAAAAAGTTCATAAAAAGATCGTAAAACTAATCCATATGAATTTTCCAAATTTTCTGAAGCGACTCGATCGCTTTATATGAACAGATTGAATTTAGGCTTTTATTCACATATAAACATTGATCAGTGAACATAAACAGAAGCTCAACCGAGAATGAACCTCATTAGTTCTTGCACGTCAAGCAAACATGCTTGAGCTTCTGTTAACCATAAATGATGTGTGATGATGTTTGTGTAAATAAAATCCTAAATTAAATCTGTTCATCATATAAAGCGACTAAGTCCAGAAAATTTGTACTAAACTGCTCAATTCATATGGATTAGTTTTATGATCTTTTTTATGAGACTTTTTGAAGCGTCAAAGTGGTAGTTGCATAGACTATCAATGGAGGGACAGAAATCAATCAGATTTCATTAAAAAATATCTTCATTTGTGTTTCGAAGTTGAACGAAAGTCTTACGGATTTGGAACGACATGAAGGTGAGTAAATGATGACAGAATTTTCACAGTGGAACAGCTAAATATTACATAATACCAGTAAATATTACTAAGAAAAATGTATTTCTATAATTAATTGAATATCAATTACTTTTCATGTCATGTTAACTATGCTAGCTATAACAATATTGATATTGTTAACAATATTTTATTTAACAATAGTTCTCTCTAAATGAACATAATTTGCCTTAATTGCTTAAAAAAAAAAAAAAAAAAAAAAAAAAAGTTTATACCCTACTCATGAAAAGTGCAATTTCTCTACATTTATTTTCAAGTGGAGTAAAATACAGGGATTCTGGACTTTTTGGAGTAAGAATCTCTTTATATAGAAAATATACTGTTAGTAATCAATAAAGCAATCACGAAATATTTTTGTTTAATTATGCCAGAAAGTCTTAAAATTCATTACAAAATCTCTGTGCAGCAAATAGCTTAAATGCATAGTTTCCAAATGTTGATCCAAAACCAAAATTTGAGTGTTTGGGGTGGTGGAGTCACTATAAAATGAGATTAGCTTTACAACAGATTCTAAAAAATACAAAGTGCCAGTAAGAGGAAAATGTTTAAGTGCTTTAGAATCACATTAAAGTACAACAGATGTTCAGTACGGCTACAATAGTTAAACGTGCTCAGGGGAAAAACTAAACTCAAGCAAATAGAGAAGGAACAAAACATAAGACATCATTGCTTAAAAGCTAAACACATAATAAACCCATTTTATCCAATACAAGAGAAATTTTAATTTTCATAGAAACAAAACAAATGACTATTTAATGAAGTAAAAAAATGCAGTCAAACTGAGCTGCTTTTTCCTCCAAAAAAACAAAACAAAACAAAAAAACAATCAACTAAGTGGGTAAGAGAGCATTTAACTAAAATAATGGAAACAGGTTAAAAAAAAAGTATTTGCACACTGCACAAAATCCATTATTCAAAATGTAAAAGGCATTAAGCAACTCGATATCCCCTCGATGAGAAGGCAATTGCATGTGCAGTGCTCACGATACAGGCAAGAGCAATCAAACAGTCTGAATGCTGCAGGAATGCAAATGAAGACGCTACAGTTCAAAGTGAAAATACTACAAAAAACAACAGCACAATGCTACTGACACCCCATCACATGTTACTGTATGTACAATGAACTTATTTCCTTAAAGGAATAGTTAAAAACCCACCTAAAAACAAACATGAATTTATTTCTTCTGTGAAACACACACAAAAAAAAGAGACGTTTTGAAGAATGTTCAAGCTGCTTTTTCCATACAATGAAAGTGGATGATTGATACTGTCAAGGTCCAAAAAGAGCACAAAAGCACCATAAATTACATTTATAGTGTTATTTGAAAAGTAGTTCAAGGGATAGTTCACCCAGAAATGAAAATTCTGTCATAATTTACTCACCCTCAGGTTGATCCAAACCTGTATGAATTTCTTTGTTCTGTTGAACACAAAGGAAGATATTTTGAAGAATGTGGGGAACTGAACAGTTCTGGGGCACCATTGACTTCCATAGTATTTTTTTTTCCTACTATGGAAGTCAATGGTGCCCCAAAGTGGCCTGGTTACAAACTTTCTTCAAAATATCTTCCTTTGTGTTCAACAGAACAAAGAAATTTATACAGGTTTGGAACAACTTGAGGGTGAGTAAATGATGACAGAATTTTCATTTCTGGGTGAACTATCCCTTTAATTGTTAAAATCTTTGGAGAACAACAATTTCAGTCTGTTCCTCACAGAAAACAACTGCATCAGAAGAAAAAAAAAAAAAAAAAAATGTACATTTACATTTAACATATTAATTAATGTAGTTTGTGTTAGTTTGTGTATGGAAAAGACATTCTGCAAAACATCTCATTTTTGTCAAGCAGGTTTGAAACAACAGTAAAAATAATAATAATAATAAAAAAAAAGGGCAGGTATTAAATGAAATAAAATAAAAAGTTCCTATTCTTGATCTAAGCATACAGACCCGATATTACAGAAAATATTAACCCGATAGTACTAGAAAGTATGATTAAACAATATTTCATATGATCCGTTTTCTACTGGATCTGAATACAGACTCTAGCTTTCATTAATCTATGCTCATGAAACATATTAATTTTCTGGGTTAAATGCAACTTAAGCTTGTATTTAAGAAAATTTGTGTTAAAACCAAAAATTAAAATTCTGTCATCATTTACTTTCCCCTCAAGTTGTTCCAAATCTGTATGAATTTCTTTGTTCTTTTGAACACAAAAGAAGATATTTTGAAGAATGTTGGTAACCAAACAGTTGATGGTCCCCATTGACTTCCATAGTATGAAAAAACAAATACCATGGAAGTGAATGGGGACCAGCAACTGTTTGGTTACCAACATTCTTCAAAATATCTTCTTTTATGTTCAAAAGAAGAAATAAACTCATACAGGAAACTATCCCCCAAAAAAGAAAAACAAACTTAACAGAAATACAATACAATTAAATTCCTTGGGCATTTAATTTCTTGAAATTAAGTCAAAAAAATGTTTGCTCACAAATGCTATCAAAAGTTGTATTGAACCCAGAACAATTCTTCAAATAACTGAAATTTTAGTTCATAGCTCTTTTCTGCAGCAAATAACAAAAATATCCTTTCAGAATAGAAACAATTAACAAAAAACTGTTGCCTATTTTTGTTTTACTGGCAACAAACAAGACTAGAAGGCACCATTTTAGCATGGGTGTGAAAGAGCCATTTCTTCAACTTGTTGGGTCTGTGGGTAAGGGATAAGGACTGTGGGTAATCATACAATACCTGAGAGCTGAATTTGAGATGCTGAACATTTCCTATACATATACACACACTTTTGATCATTTCCCTTTCTATTTTTATCATTGCACTTTAAGTGGTCCTACAGGGCGGGACTAACAGAGTTCAGTTTCTGCAAAGTGAGTGTCAGCATTTTAGCCTTGTTCCAGTTTTGCATCTAACACGTGTCAGTTATAAATCATGGCTTGAGTTTAAGAGAGACTCTTAGAGGTAGGGTATTATGGTGTGCAACATATGGCCATTCATTTTCTATACTGGTTTATAAGTGGAGATGTAAGACTGCCAAACACTCCACAAAAACAACACAGATACTGCATTGACATCAAATATAAGGACTGCAAAGAGGGGCTTGTAGAATCAGACGTTTAGAAATCTTTATGTCGTGCAAGATACAGTCTTCTCACAGAATCCGATGCCCCTTGGACCCAAAAAACAGAATTAGTTTTGAGTATTGCCTGATCAGAAACACAACATTAAGGTTTTTAAAGAAAACATTTCAGGATTTTTCTCAATATAGTGGACTTCACGGAGGTTCAACGGGTTAAACAGTTTCAATGCAGCTTCAAAGGGCTCTACACGATCCCAGCCGAGGAATAAGGGTCTTATCTAGGGAAACAATTGGTCATTTTCTAAAAACAAATTAAAATGTACATACTTTTTAACCAAAAATGCTCATCTTGCACTGCTCTGCGATGTGCCATGCATTACGCAATCACGTTGGAAAGGCCACGCGTGACGTAGTCCTTTCGACTGAAGAAAGACATGGTGGTGAATAAATTATCAGGAAATTTTAATTCTGAAGTGAACTAATCCTTTAAGTTGTGTTAACCATGAAAAGAAATAATTATAAAAGCTTGAAGCCCCCCAAAAATGGCACTCTGTTAAACATTTACTATAGTGCAACGCCAAATTTGAAATATATTTGTTGAATTCAAAGAAACACAACTACTTTTGAATGACCACCAATAGAAAAGGATATATGGTATAATCTTCCAAGCAGGGGTTAACTGGACTGTGCCAACCAGCCAAACCAGCTACAACAGGACAGACACTTCTGGCTGGGCATTTCAAACAGCTTCGGCTTGTTGTCCAAGGTAGATTGTATTCTGCAGGGGGGATTGAATCTTGCACAACACTAGGAAAGCTGACAAATGCAGGAATGGTTTTGAGCATTTGGCCTGAGCTCTACAGACAGCTGTCCAGTTACGGTACACATCCAACTGATCTCCACCAATCCAACCATCCTAATGGTGGGATGAGGGATTAAGCACCGAGACGGTGCCGTTCCATTCCATTGTACGCTGCGTACGCTCCATTAGCTTAATGGTGAATCGCTGGTCTATTGGAGTAAAGCAAGTTCTTGGGTTTTCCCACTCAACTGAAATCATTCCTAATGGCTTTCAGTCTTTCAGAGAAGGGAAATGGTTTCTATAAGAAGATTTGCATGATAAGCATCGCCGCAGTGGCGTATCTGGTGGTGTTACGGTAATGGTTCAATAGCTTTGGGGCGTGTTTGGAAACACGCTTCATTACGCAGTCGCCATCAGGCACTGTGACAAGGGTGATGGCAAATTTGGCCTACTAAATGCCCTCTCAAAAATGTGCATCATGGTCAAAGCACCAGAAAAGTTAGGGTTAATATTTTAATATGTCACTTTAAGATGTGTTTTCCAATGTTGAGGGTTACATCAAGAATATGACATCCTCAATCGTCATAAAGAGTTCACCCAAAAATGAATGAAATATCATGTTGTTCCAAATCTGTATGACTTTCTTTTTTCTGTGGAACATAAATGAAGATATTTTAATCCATACAATGAAAGTCAATGGGGTTCAATGTTGTTTCATGGACAGCAACAGTTCTCCAAAAGATTGCGTTCCAAAGAAAGAAAGACAGATATGCAGGTTTGGAACAACATGAATTTCATTTTTGGTGAACTATCCCAAATAACCTTGACTTCTGCTGATACTGGTTGTGATACATTGTGTACAACACACATTAAAATGTTGTCACGAGTTGCACCAGCTAGTCAGTTAGTTTTACTAGGTGACGCACTTAACTGTAGATGCAGACACAATAGAAGGAAAATTGGTCAGCACACAAACTGCGTCCCAAACATTAGTTTTGTATAATAAGCTGTAACGGCCAACTAGAATTATGCAGAAATGAACCTGGAGCAGTGCTGGTGCTGCAGACATCTGAGATTGTCAGAGTTCCTTTATAATGTTCACTTACAAACAAAATTTGTGTATTACCTTAAAACGAATTAAAGCGATACTCAGAAGCGGACAGAAATTTGATTTCCCAGCCATTTTCGTTTCTCCGATGTGTTGCGAGTCATTTACGTGAGGTAATTATTGACCCGCCGACAAGTTTCTTTACGTTTCTGGATGGCTAGTAAACATAAGTAGGCGCAAAAGCCCTAGTAAGTGCAGCTTGTTTTTATATAAGTGGTGTTCTAAGTGTGGTTATTGTGATGAAACACTTTAAATACATGGCAGTAAGTGCAGCATGAGGAAAGTTACAAGATAAAACAGAGGTCACCATTATCAAAATCACAAGGCAAAGGGGCGGTATGGCTTGGCAAGGCAGGTTTGTTTGAGGACTTCCCAAACAAAAGGCAAACATGAGTTGAGACGAGGTGAACTTGCTGGATTATGTACAAAACGATCCCTCTGTATCCGACGCAGAACAGGGATCTGGCTGTACAAACACATGATGTCGACATCATGTGAGAATCTCTTCCTTGTCTGATTGAAATCTTAAGCGCCACGAGAAACAAAACACAAGAAAATTCAATCAGGATCCCAATCAAACAATGGTAAAGCACACACGATGCCCATTTTGGCAGCTGTGGAGATCAACAGCCATCTGCTTTAGTCACACTAGAGCCAATCCCTGAAGACCAGTGCATTAAAAAAACAGAAATGAAAGATTTACAGTGTCCTGCAGACACTGTATGATGGCTTGATATACATCCCAAGGAAAAGTATTTGTGATATGTTCAAGAGTCAAACGGATGCTCTTGACGCTTAAACGATGGTCATAAATCTTTTTTTTCCTGAAAAGGACCAGTTCAGGTGAACAGAATAAGGTTAATCTGCATTTTATCAATCATGAAAATGAGGCAAAGATGAAGTGTGTTGATTTTCGTCCCCCTCTTATGTCTTCTGTGGGTCGGGTGAGAGAGGGCCAGGCGTGTTGGTGCCGTCTAAATTATATACGGGAACAGAGAACTGCGTGGAACTCAGGGCAGAAGGAAACTGATAAAAAGAAAGAAACAGAATAAAAAAAAAAAACTGAACGCATCCTTTCTGGAATATTGTTATTTTATTGAGAACATCTCAAAGTCTCTGGTGTCTTTACCAGTGTTGTTATAGTTAACTAATCCTAAAATTATTAAAATGTAGTCATTGAAATAAAGCTGAAATGAAATAAAATATAAATCTTAGATGAAAAACTTAAACTGGAAATTAGAAATGTTGCATTGGCAAGTTACTAAAACTGAAATTAAATAAATTCAAAAATAGAAATATATAAAACAAAAAAATAACCCCAAAATATGACAACAGCACATAACAAAATTACTCAAACTTAAGATAAAATTAAAACAAAAAGTAAAAAATAAACTAAAAGCAACATTCAAATATTAATACTAACAGTATATAAATAATACTAAAATAACACGTATTCACACTTTACACCACAAGTTTTTTTGATGCTTTGTTTAGATTGATAAGAATGCTGTTGTAAACCAAAATCATAAATTAATATAATTAATATATAATTAAGCTATATATATATATATATATATATAAAAAATATTGTAATAAACTAATCGTAAAAATATAAATAATAAAAAATATTTTTTGTAATAAAATAAATACTTCACTACAAAAAAAACGATACTGATTATATAAGTATGATTTTTCAAAGCTTTTGAAATTCCCTGATATTTCCAGATTTTCCAGGACCGTGGGAATCCTAAACAACTCATTCTTTCTAAACTGACAAAAAACCTCAAAGCACAAAGACATTGCTCCCATTGTAATGGGCTGTTAATAACAAAGCTGTTTTCACTAAAAGCGCAATATTGGGTAACATATGATTTTAGTCTTGCTACAAAGCTAATCCAACCACTTCATTTTCCCTGTTAGTCTGAAAGAAAATACATTTACAAATATCATATGTGTGAACTGATTTCTGTGAATTTTATTAATTTTATATTTGAGTAACTTCTTAGCGTTACATCAAAGACAGCTTTGAATGCTAAAATATGTTCTCAAAACTTGTAAATGAGGATTGTAATGTTTATTTATGATTAAGTTATGGCATTTACTTCACTATTCAGCTCTCAAATCAGTGGAAATGCAGGCTGGTATGAGCACCAGAACCATTTTGGGCAGCTGTGGTACTCACAGATGACGTGATTTGAATCTAAATAATAAAATGTGATGATAAACTTAAAGAGGGTGGAATCAAATTTAGGTTTGGACCAAGTGTGAAAACGGCAGTCGGCTTAGTAAATAAGTTGAGTTCAGGTGACTCACCTGGAAGAGGGTATGTGCGCCCTGTCTCCGGGCGGGACTGAGGGGTGCCACCGGGCTGAGGGTGCTCCAGAAATGGATATTCGACAGAAGTGGACTGGGGGTGAGCAGCAGAGGTGTCTGCAACAAAAACAAACTTTTCAGAACTAACTCTCTTTCCATTAAGGATGCCTTTCCCAAATATTCGTGAGCATCAAAGCACAAAGCATTTGCAAGAGGCATAACCCTGAAATATAAATGTTTAATTAAAAGTGGCTTAATGAGACTTTAAGAAGCAATAAGAATTAATCACAGGGCAAGGGTTCTGTATTTCTCGAAAAAAACATAAATAATAGATTTGAATTATAGTATATTTCATCTTTCATCTCACTGAAGAGACAGCAGGGGGTGATCCTCTGGGGCTGGCTGTATGAGTGCTCATAAATGCAAAGATTGTGCAGTCTTAACGAGGTGATCCATCAAAGTAACATCCGGCTAAACCTCGCCATATGATCACGATCATGTAACAGCCAATGAGTGTCTCCTAAGCACATCAGCACGACTGATTTTCACTGGTTTCAGTGGTGCACTATTGCCCTCTAGTGCCTCAAAATGGCATCAATGCAACCACATAACCAAAAGGGTTTTTAATGTGATCTCACCATATTCCTGTGCAGGATAACCACAAATTTTAAGAAAAATATGTTGCTTGTAATGGGCCATTTTCTTTTAAACCACACACCCTCAGAGACAGTGATCAGTTTTATTGTCAGTGGTCATTTTTAGCATTTGTGCATAAGCCTGGTAGCATTTGCAAGCATATTTAACAGGTCATTTTGACATCTAAATTGCAAATATGGCAAAAAATAATTTGTGAATTGCACAAAAATCCATTCAAATATTTGTATGCATATTCTGTGAAGCGTAAAGATCCAAGCAACATTTCCAAAATGCACATATGTACATTTAATGCATTTAATTTTTTCAGCTTTGCTTGCTGAGTTTTGTCTGCATAATAATTAGTATTTTTAGACAGATGGACGTTCTGACCACAAAATCTACATATGTTTTGTACTAATTTATTCAAAATTGTCTGTGCAACATGTCATGGAGACTTTTACAAATTATTTAAATAATCACTTTTTGTTTTTAAAAAAACCCTTTGTTGCATGGTGAACTATTATCATGGCATTAATCTAAAGTGGCCCTATTATGCTTTTTCAAATATTTAATATAGCTGTTTGTGAATCTAAAAGGTCTGCAAAGATCAGCAGTGCACGACAAATAAATTTATTGTCTCCTAAAAGAAAGAATCAATTCTGAACTGCCAAAACAAGTCGTCAGCAAGTCTCACTTCCTGTTATAAACCTACATAACAATGAAATCTGCATAATGCCAGCCTATGGTCTTCTTTGACTGCCCACATACAACATCTACTTTGACCCTCAAACACTGTAGCTGTAGCTGAGGCCTGGAAGAGTTTGGTTCGTGTTGTTGACATGTCGAGAAGAAGCTGTTCAAAAGGATGAGGATTCAAACTTGAATTGATACGGAAAAACCGACACCATCTTTTCG
Organism: Ctenopharyngodon idella; assembly: GCF_019924925.1. NCBI lineage: Eukaryota > Metazoa > Chordata > Actinopteri > Cypriniformes > Xenocyprididae > Ctenopharyngodon > Ctenopharyngodon idella. The sequence goes on from NC_067230.1 coordinate 27,967,698, forward strand.
TATCTCTGTGTATCAAGCGCTAAGGAAGCCTCTGGACCTAAAATGCAGATATAGTAAGATATTTCGTGTCCAGCATGAGCTGTAAGCGGTAGACCGATCACAACAGACTGAACCATCTGACTAATCAGAGCAAAGCAGGTTCTCAGAAAGCAGGGGTGTAGAGAGACTGAATCTTCAAACAAATTGTTTTCAGACTCTTTGAGAAATTAGGTGATGTGCAATGTATGAGCAATTTAAAGTGTTTTTTGACCTTGGATGCATGCAAACAAAACAAAATTAAGAACCTTTAAAACAGCATAATAGGGGCACTTTCAGACTAAATGACACAAAAACGCAAACTGCTGTTGGTTGATTAGTTTTATATGTTGGTCAAACAGCTGTATACTGTCTAAGTGGGCAATTCTTGGCCAGAACAAGCTGCAAAGTGGTCCAATACTCTGGCTACAATAAGCAGAGTCAAATAAGACAGCAACGGTAAATAATTGCACAAGAGGATGCGCCTCTAGTGAGTTGGGCAGAAATTGCGAGCCAACACGAAAACTGCTGATGGTCTGATGATTCTTACAAATCAATGACCGCAGAAAATATCATTGCACACATGTGATGGGGAGGTCAGGAAGGGACTGACCTGCAGGAAGGCTGGGGTGAGAGAGGCTGTAGGGAGGGAAGGGCTGGACAGATTGAGAGGGCTGAGGTCAGAGCTGGTCACCACCAGCGTGGGCATCAACTCCAGGCCTTTGGGTTTCTTAGACTTTCCGCTGAGATTGCGGGGTGGAGATTCGGACATCTCAGAAGCTGGTGTTGTGTCCTTGGAAACAGAGGAGGGCTGGACCTGATGGATCGAAAGAGAAAGAAAGAGAGAGAGAGGTTTTAATAAAGAATTTTAAGATAGATTGTGGTCATTTTATATAATTATTTATATAAATATTTAATATTTACATGTGTATTATATTCATCTTCACTTAGCAAATTATTAAATAATAACTTTTTTTTTTTAATATGTATTTTCATTACATTTTCAAATTATTATGCAGGGATTCAAGGCCTGAAATGTAGTCAAATTTATCAAACCAGGTCAAATGCTGAATTGATCTCATTGACTGTATTAATAAAAGGATACCTGAATGAATTATTATGAATAAAAATAAAAACTAATAAAATAAATAAAAAATAAAATAACAAAAATAAATAAAATAAAATTAACATGTTTTGAAAAAAACATTCTATATGTACTGTATATGAATAAATTGTTCTGCAACCAAATCAAATTAAAATTATTTTATTAAATTGAATTTTTAAAATAATAAAATAAATAATAAAGTAAATATAAAAAAAATAAATAAATAAAATAAAATAAAATAAAATAAAATAGGTTTTATCCGTATTGGCCTACAAACGAAAATGTGTGTTGTATGTTGGTGTATAAGCAAACTAACCCATGAGAGGATAAAAATACAGCTAACATGTATATTTTGTGAACTCTATACTTAAAGGAAACACCATAGCAAAATGACTGTGTAAATTCTGTGCATGACTGGATATACACAAAGCTTTCACCAATCACCATTAAGGCACAAACCACCATCATTCCAATATTAATTTCCAGTGCCAGCATGTTGTACCTGCAACTGTAACTCTGAAGGCTGTGAGGAGAGGGACTCAATTTCACTGTCAATCACCAGCTCTTGGGAATCCGTCATCGGAGAAGAAGAGGGCGACTGGGAATGAGGGAGCAGTGAAGGAGAGATTCTTGAGAGAGGGAAGCCCGTCATGGCATTCTCTGAAGTGGGACTCTCCACAAACGCACACACAACATGTGAAACGGTGCTCTGTTTGGTCTCGTTTTCTGTCAAAGCAGGCAGTGGAGCTTGGACGGTTTGTGCCGGAAGTTCAGGCCTCCCTATAGCAGACGGAGTGGTGTTTCTGTTCTGTGGCATGGTCCCAAATTTAATGACTGTGGACGGCTGGGGAGACTCCTGGCCTGCCTTTTTGTCTATTAGCTTTTCTCCTGGGTTCTCAATCTTCATTGATTTAAAAAGTTGCGTTCCTGACTGCAAAGAAGTCAAAGTGAAGGATGTGTACAAGCCGGAGTGGATATAGTCATTCCGGCTGGATGCTTTAGCCTGACCCAGTGGGCCGGCACCTCGGTCTAGGGCGGCTTTGCTGTCTTTATCCCTGGAGAAGTTTGCAGGTTTGTCGGAGAGGGGCAGAGGTCCGGCAGAGCCCCCGTCTGCACCCTCTGTTCTGGCCATCATGTCCCCCTTTAGGATATCAGGGTACGACACAAAACGATACACAAACTTCTGTCCATTTACTTTTTTGATAATGTTCTGCAAGGAAAGATTAGAAAGAATGCATGTTTATTTTAGCTGATGAATGATTTTCTCCTGCATACATCTAAAAATATCTATGTAAAAAAGCAATCACCCAAACAAATCAACCGAAACCATTTTTACCAGCCAGTCAGTTGCGTTCTTCTACCCTCTCTACCAAAATAACATGCAATTAAGTAAATGAACCCATGTTAAAAGACCAGGAAGAATGCAGAAAACAATACCTCTTGCCCTGTGGTGCCAAGATGAGGCTTAAAAAGCTGAAGCGCCCAACCCTCAAACACACGGTTCCCGTTCAAGAATAAACCCGAGAGGCCATGACTTCCTTACTGTGCTAACAGGCTCTGTGACCCTCTTGTTTCAGTTCAGAGTGACTTGATTGTGTGTTTACAGCAACAAAACAACTTGATGGACAAGAGGAGTGTGGGGGCGATGAGAGGGCTGAAAGCTAGCAATTATAATAAATGCTGATTTAAGTATATGAACACAACAGCATTTAAGCTGCTTTCACACTGCCAGCTACATAAAGCGACAAAGCAACATGATGATCCCATTGATTTTAATGGAGAGCTGGCGATATCCAGCGACACAAGCGACAGTGACCATTAGCGACAGGATGTAGGCATCTAGTGACGCGACAAAGTTGAGATATGTTGAACTTTATGCAAATGAATAGCAACTTTCGGGAGCGACAACCAACTGGAGTGAAGATAGTGGATCGCACATTATCAGAGATGGTGGAAAAGTTATTTTAGCGGTCAGCAACTGTTCTATAATTTATGTCTCTGTATACATACTGGGGTACTTGCTACACTGACTCTGAGCCTGAATGGTTTCGTGAACCCAGTTAGACCGGCGCTCGCACTTTCACTGAAGATAAATAGTCGCGATGGCAAAGAGCACTCACTGTTTCTCATTCATCTTTAATATTAAGCATTTCATGCACTGATTCCATTTGTATTTAGTCTTTTCCCTTAAAAAAATGTCTTAGTGACTGAGTCGGTGTCTACAACATGGAATCCAACAACATCCGTGAATGTCATTCATAAACTTTACTAGGCAACCAGCAGCGGGGGACGCCCACTAGCGACCTCACCGCCAGCCACTGGCAGTGAGAATGCAGCTTTACCTGGTAAATCAGGAAAACCTGAAACGATTAGTTCACCCAAAAATAAAAAATAATTTAATTTTATAATCTTTTTATTCATTTACAATTATTTTACTTTATAATTGAAAATAAATTAATTTGCATGTGGAAGTGAAGCAGAACATTCACGCCGCTTTTTTTTCCATACCATGAAAGTGAATGGGAACTGGAATGGTGAAGATCCAAAATAAAATGGCATACAAGTTGTTTATACAACTTGTGTACACACAGCAGTTTTCTCTAATCATAATTTATGTTAATAAAAAATAACCAATAAATGGCCAATGTATAACATTTTTTCAATTTAAGGAGCTAAATTCAAGAGCTTCTGTCAATGTCAAATCAGTGTGAACTTCAAAGGCATCAAAATGATCATGTGAAGTATATAATATGAATCATTTTGAAATTAATAGTTGATGAAAAAGTTAAAATAAAAATAGATTTTAGACCTCTATTTTAAGCACTTTTTAAGAACGTTTAATCTTTGATGTAATCGAATGCTAAACATTTAGTTTATTTTTAGGGGTTCAAGCACATAGTGGCCAGCGGCGGACCATGAAGTTCGAGCTGCTATCAGACAGGGTTAACGGAGGCTGATCGGAATGAAACTCGCAGGGCCTGTTTGACTCGCGGCCTGTGAGAAATTCAAATGAAATCGGCCACTGGGGGGCACCTTCGTGTTTTTCACTTGCGTAAAAGTATTGTATATCGCACGATTTTTCGTACACAACATTCATACCATATGGTAGAACTCCTTATTCTGAGCAACTTTGCCTCTAGGATCGCCGCTGTCCATCGAATCGTTCGTTAAATATTGAAGATTATTTCAATAACTTCGGCGAACTAGTCCTAGGTTTTTGGCTCAACCTCGATAACTGTTCAAAAAGCTTTACAAACAATAAATTTCCTATGGTAAATTGTCTGTATTTGCTGTAATTGGTCTTTCCATCTATGATCGAGATGGTTACAGTCTTGTTAATTAAAACATTGTACCTTTTAAGGATGTGCTTAAAGGCTTTAAAGTGCTTGAACCCCGATAACTGCTGCTCACAGCTATATTTTGTTTCATTTTTAACATTTTTAGCAATTTCAGAACATGATTACTAAATAACTATGAATTTAAAATCAACCACTATTTAAAAATTCCCAATTAACTAAGCTAAGATCTAATATATCATATCACAAAACTAAATCAGAACTAGAGAATGGCATGAGTAACCTATAATCTGAAAATAGGCAGAAACAAGTACCATAATTTAATATCGGCAAATAATAATAAACATACATAATATTACTAATATTAACTAATAACAATATAGTCCTGATATCCCCCTTTAGAATATCAAGATAGGCCAAAAATGATACACAAACTTCTGCCCATTTACTTTTTTGATTATGTTCTGCAGGGAAAACAGTCAAGAGGAGAAAAAAAAAAAAAAAAAAAAAAAAAAAAAAAAATCACAAACATTGACCAATAACCATTATAATCCCGATATAAGCCTACTGTGTGCATCCATACACTGATTTCAGTCTGTTCTTCACACAAAGCTATCATATGGCTTCAAAAGATCTGGAATATAGAGCACAATCCCTACTGACTATCTTTGTTATTATTTATTATTTTTCCAGCTCAACAGACCCCATTCCCAGCTTGGATAAACAGCAAAACATATCCTTTTACGTTCCACGGAAGAAAGAAAGTCATACGGTTTGGAACAACGTGTAAATGATGACTGAACTTTTATTTTTCAATGACACACCTTGTCGTAGTAGTAACGCAGAGCCCGGCTGAGCTTGTCGTAGTTCATGCTGGGTTTGTTCTTGCGGGCGCCCCATAATCTGGCCACCTCCTCAGCCTGTAACAGTTTGAACTCTCCATCCTCGTTGGTCCAGCAGATGAGCTGGTCATTGCTGGGGTCCAACAGGAGCTGCAGCAGGAACTGCCACAGGGTCACTGAGCTGTCCATGTCCTTCTCTATCCACAGCTGTGGGGGGAAATGTTACCTTACGGGACCCTGTTCACGCTCACAGCCTGGCCGACACGTCACGGCATATTCCAGCACATATTCTGACGGAGGCTGAAATATAAATGATCAAGATGCAATTAGATTACAAATTGAATTTTAAAATAATAGCAAGAGGGAGAGATTTATGCAAGCATTTGCATATGAAGCAAACTCAAACGTTTAGGAAGCATTTCGCCTAAACCAAACCTAGAGCGACCATTCTTGAAATCATAAAAACATGGTAAATATGCACACCATATTAAATACCAAATGGTACTGGACTTCAGTGTAATCCTGACAGTGTGGACAGTGCAGACCGACAGCGTGCATCTAAGCAGCTTAAAATAAAAATAAATCTGCCTTGACTCATCCGATATCCAGCTGGTAGTTGCCAAAGAGAGCGAAAAAGTCTCCCACGTACAATCTGACAGAACAGAACACACAAACATAGAAACAAAGAGGCGAGACGTGACAGCATTCCTCAGACTGTAGGAGACAAGGTCTGAGAATTTTACACTACACAAAGAGTTCAGGCCAAAATGAACTGAGATAGCATGAGCAATTACATGTAGCTCAAAATTGTGGCCTGTTGAATGATGATAGTGATTGCACACTGTAAATGTGGCACTTGTGCATCTTTAATTTAATGGCTAAAATTAGATGCACATTTGGTTACTGCTTATTTCTTCTTTAATAAAGACATAAATGACCCTAGATCTTACCTTAATTATACAAATTGTGTAATGGTTCAAGTCAATAGCTATTATATACAACCATCCAAATAGTCAATATAAAGACTAAATTTACACTAAATGGTTTTTAACGTAGATGCCATCTTATAATGACAGATTTCATATATCCATATTCATATAAAACTACTCATATACCTTTAATTCTTTTGAGATTAACTTGAAAATCCATGACCAAAGGTTGACAAAACTACGAAAATATATCCTAAATGTGCTTTTATCCCTAAACAATCCGTTTAAACTCACACAAATGCTCATTTGTGTAACGTTAAAGCTTTGTGTAAAATATTAATTTCAGAAATCTGATAGGAGCTAACGCAAAACCTCCACGTCAGTTCAACCGCATTTAACAGTGCAAACGGGTCAAAGTACATCGTTTTAGTTTTCAAATTCCTCTACAATAATTATAAAGTCAACAAATTATAAAGTGATTGAAAACATTCGCGAATGTCCTAAACTGCAACCTGTTAGAACTTGAGTTTCGCTCGTTAGCATCGAGCTAATGTCTGTCAAACTCACCTGAGAGGCTTTGTGCTCTCCGGAGTCGGTCCTGGAGGTGTTTTCCGACAGATTAAACCCAAAAAAGAAATAAAATAAAATAAAAAATGCAGACTGTTTTCCCGTATGTTTACATCGTGTAAAGATATTTGGTGGTCAGCTAGCGTAGCGTGCTAGTCCGCTAGCTATCGGAGTCTTAGCAAACTTTAGACTCATTAAACTAACAAGTTGATTTAAATTCTACTATTTAAAGCGGTTTTCTGCCGTATTTACAATGAGAACGACAAAAAAGAAGCAGAGAAAAAGAAAGGGAAACACTAAAGTCTCTCCATCTCGCGTACTGATATTTTTAGCTGCAACCACAATAATACAAAACAGGAAGCAACAAGCCCACCAGATTAAACACTCTAACAGCGCACAATACAACTCCAGAACAAAGACTGAGATTTTATGAATCTGTAAGAAATTAGGTGCATTTAGTTGAACAGCGATAATATCCTCCAGATGTAAGATCAGCAGCTCGAGAAATGCAGTGAAACCAGTGAAGTGCAGTGAGTGAAAGCATGCAGACTATCTCATGATAGACTCTCTTATTTCATCTATGACCATAATAGTAATTTAACCTATCAATACATATAGTTTACTTCTTGGTGGAAAAAAGAAACTCCAAATATTAATTTGGATGGTGTTGAAATATTATATTACATCCATGTACTTTGATGTTTGTACTTTGACATTTAGATAAGACATGACAGAAGGATAGACAATAAAATGATGAAAGGATGTGAAATGACAGACAGACAGATAGAGAGACAGACAGACAGACAGACGGACAGACAGATAAGAATCAACTGATAGACACAGGAAAAAAAAAAGTGGAGTACTATTTGTGGATAACAATAATACTATTACACCAATACTATACCACCACTTTAGTATTTCACTCCCATTACCACACCCTCCAGGCACCATCTTCATTTATTTATAACACCGTCTCACTCATACTCATTTGCCATGTGCGTAGGAAAGAGTGGCAGAATAAAACTGTAATTTTAGTCTTCGGTGTCAGTTCCAGCCACCACGCCTTCCAAACAGATTCCAATGCTGCGGAAAAAACATGGAAAATAAATGCAGGCACAAGCCAAGAATTCCTGCCATTCAAGATCCAGTGACTGATGCTTTTCCTAGAAGGTTTTTGTGGAATCTTTGCAGTTATTCTCCAGAAATGTGTGCTAACATTAACAATAAGCATTTCTAAGAAAATAAAAGTGCTCTGCATTATCAAGAAAACCATGTAAACTATAAAAGGCATAATGACTTATTTATAGGAGAACAAAAAAATGTATATTGTCCATACAACTCCAAATCAACATTATTTCTTAAAGGAATGGTCCAGGTTCATCTATGATATCAACTCTTCCTTCAGTTTGTAAAAACAAAAATGTTTGCAGTAATGCACTTATAATGGAAATCGATGGGGGGAACATTCCAGAGGGTTTTAAAGCAGAAATGTGAAGTTTGCATTTTTGTTAAAACACTTACATTAATTCTTAAGAACAAACATGTTTTAGGCTGATAAACGCCTGGTTATGCATAGCTAACATAATTCCTGCAAGTCACTATACTATACATAAACTGTACATCTTTCTGGTATCTTTGCATCAGTTTTGTTATTGTTAACTAAAATTTAACAACAGTTTTTGTTAATTGAAATAAAGCTGAAATAAAATAAAACAAAAATACTGAAAAATCTAGTTAAAAATCTGAAACAAAAATTAGAAATAACTGAAGTACACAAATGACTAAAACTAATACTGAAAGCTAAACAGAAAAATTACAAAAACAAAATAATTACTAAAACAAATCAAAAATATAAAAACTCGTTAAAAATATTAATGAATAGCCTACTATAATAGTACATAAATAATACTAAATTAACACTGCTTTGCATGCACTCTCAAAAAAAAGGACTTCACCTTTGTATAGTTAAAATACTGGATAAAATTTGCACAGACAGGAAATAGTATGTGATTATAATCACACTACTAATATGTATATCCTTTAGGTATTGTGACTATACTTTTAAACCTGTGTATTTTAGCACTAGTGTGTATTTTGCATTGCAGCCAGGTACAAGGCATCGCCCCATAGACTTCTATTGTAAAGTTCATTGCAGTAAATGCAATATTTTGCTTGATTTTACAAATCGAGAGACAAGTCAAACCAGCATGATCTTAACTTGTATTTAACCCAGAACTTTCCTTTTAATAGCCGAGATGTATCAAAACCCTAAAGGTGACATATCACAGCTTTTCCAAAAGGTTGTTTTGTTTTATGTTTTTTCTTTATTTTCTTACATAGGAAAATAGCATTTTTCTGTTATTCAAAAATATAACCTAAATTTGACCAGCTATAATGTATAAGAGCAGCTATAGTTGGATGGTCTGTGTAAATGAAAACAGTTAAGGTCCGTGCACACCAAGAACGATAACTGTGAAAGTAACTATATTAATGTCAAACCCCAGCAGACGATATCCTTCTGTTTATTCTAAGTGCGCGCTGAAGTTTTGTCATCTGCCGCTTTAAAAGGATAGTTTACCCAAAAATGAAAATTGTGTCATCATTTACTCACCCTCATGTTGCTCCAAACCTGTATGAGTTTCTTTCTTCTGTTGAACACAAAAGAAGATAGCACCCGAGAAGCTGATGGCACCTGTTGACTTCCATAGTATTTTTTTTTTCCTACTATGGAAGTCAATGGGTGCCGTCAACTGTCTGGTAACCCACATTCTTTAAAATATCTTCTTTTGTGTTCAACAGAAGAAACAGACTCATACAGATTTGGAACCACTTGAGGGTGAGTAAGTAATAAAATTTTCATTTTCCGGTGGTCTATCGCTTTAAATGCTCAAGCCCTTTAAGGCAGGATGGAATTTGATTGGCTGTCAATGTTTTTATCGTTTATCAGCTGGAAAAACAATTCCAATTATCACGTTTCTCTGTGCCGTTATTGTTATAGTTGTGGTTTGAACTCTGCTATTCCTTTATATTTAGAACGATTTTAAGAACTATATCGTTATTGTCCTTGGTGTGAACGAGCCTTTAATGCATTAACATGATGTTATAGGTATAGGAAATAATTTAACACTTTTATTGGGATGAAGGTGGTGGCAGAAAAATCAAGAATGAGCCCTTGCAAAGGAATAACGTTATAATTCCCATAAAAACAGACATCTCCCTTCAAAAAAAAAAAAAGGAGAAGAGAACAAGAAAAAAAAAGTCTATCTTAACAGGAAGTACATGATAGTACTAGTTGAAACACTGTAAATCAGGATGCTCTCGTGCGATATTACAAATGATGTACCTACATGATAATTCAGAAACTGCTACAAACATTAGAGTATTGATAAGTCCAGATACTAAGTATGTAGAGCACCTGATAGTTCATGAAAGCCTACATGAGCTACTAAAGTAGAGCGGGAAAAGAAATGCATAAAGTAGTTAAGACCAGATGTACAAAGGCAAGACGATGTCAAGCAAATTCACTCCATGTGGTAGATTAACTTGAACCTTCTCAAGAAAGAAACTCAAACACAGTCCCATGGATACTAGAATAGCCTGTTGAATGACGTATCGGTATAATGATGTCCAGATAGCTTCATTTTGACAGCTGCCAGTTTTTATGAACAGTAACAACTGTCCTCAGCGATTTAGCTTATCAACCGTGACGGCACTAAGTAGAAAAAATGCATTGATCTAATGCAAAGCACATTACGACGACATAAAGGAAACAATTTTCTTTGTGTGATTACAGGTCGAAGAGAAAATTGTTTCTAGCTTATATATGTTTTACAGTACATAAGTTCGATCCATACGTGTAGTGATGTTATCCACGGCCCCGTACATAGGAGGGGCGTTGGTTTGGCATACACTCTCAACAGACTGAGAGAGATGAGGCACAAGAAAAGAACGTGGAAAGCAACTTGATGCATAAATACCTTTCAGCTGGCACAGGGATGTGATTGGGCCGAGAAAATTTTGCACGAGGGGCGGGGACTAAACGTTCGATACATTCGGAAAAAAGTCAAAACTTAAAGGGTTAGTTCACCCAAAAATGAAAATTCTGTCATTAATTACTCACTCTCATGTCGCTCCACACCCGTAATACCTTCAATCATCTTCGGAACACAAATTAAGTGATTTTTGATGAAATCCGAGAGGTATTGGACTCCTCAATAGACAGCAATTTAACCACCACTTTCAAGGTCCAGAAAGGTAGTAAAGACATCGTTAAAACAGTCAACGTGACTACAGTGGTTCAATATTAATGTTATGAAGTGACGAGAACCACTTCAATCAACCACTTCAAACACGTCGACAGTTTTAACAATGTCTTTAGTACCTTTCTGCACCTTGAAAGTGGTAGTTAAATTGCTGTCTATGGGGGATAAAAATTTTTTTTAAAAAGATTTCATCAAAAATATCTTAATTTGTGTTCCGAAGATGAATGAAGGTCTTACGGGTTTGGAATGACATGAGGGTGAGTAATAAATGACAGAATTTTCATTTTTGGGTAAACTAACCCTTTAAATATGTTTTAAAACACAAATAACTGCATCAGACTTAATCATAACAATTCATTTAAAAGAGCTGTACTCCACCAGAGTACTTCAATAAGGTGAATCTCACGAAGAAATGTCAAATAAAAATAAAATAAAATGAAGCTTATTGTAAGATTTTTTTCGCATTGTGGTGTTATTTTCAGTTAAGTGCATTTACACACCATATTCCCATTACCTTAAAGCGAAAAATCTCATTTTCATTAAAGTAATACAGCTATCATCATATCTTGTTTGTTTTGATAACAGAAATCTGTATAAATTAATTTCAATAACTAATATTCTTAGAATTGTACTGTGCACTACAATTTAAATATAATTTTTTTGGCAATACTGTAATAAGAATGAGATTTTTTTTCATAATATGATAATGAAAATGAGATGTTTTTTGTATTGATTACAGTCAAAAAAAAAAAGATGTTTTGCATGACAGCTGACAATTTTGAGAGTTAAATATACTTAACTGTTATAAAAAACAATGTCACAAAAATGTCGAAAAACCTTTTCTTTATGCAACATGTAATGCATTTTTCAGCTAAAATATGACTAAATATTGCATTTCTTGACATTTTTCTTGAGATTCACCCTGATAGAGGCCATATTTGATAATGCATAATATTACAGCCTAAATCATAGTGCATATTGTCTTAATTAAAAAGAAAGGGAAATTCTGCAGCATTCTGGCTTCAGTTAATGTGCTACAGCCAACCAAAATACTGTATTCCTTTTATATTTTCACCTGGTTAGATCTAAAACACAATATTCACAAAAATGTACAAGAAACACGTTTCCTCAAATTAATACACCGTATTGTCCTTTAGATCTCCAGACTTCCTGCAACCTCGGTTTAAAGGCAATAAAAACAGATTTCATAATCTGCTGCAGCTCAACCTGTATCTCTACACCAACGAAGGACGAAACGCGACGAAATCGACTGTGAGCTTTACTTTAACCCACTAAAAAGCCAGAAATCTGCTTCGAGCTTAACAATCACATCCCTGAGTTTCAAGTTAGCTGACTGTAGCACCAAGAAAAACAAACATCTGGATAAACGATAAAAAAGTTGGGGGAGGAAACAGAGACAAAAATGAAGGCGGAGGGTTACAGCTTGTGAGCCCCTTTAGATATCATAGCTTTCCCTCTCAGACTCCAGGAGTCACACTCCAGTTTTATCCCGGGATCAGACGTTTGCCCTGACCAGTCTGCCGGCACGAGGGCCCCGGTGCACCTTGGTGTGTTTGGATAGGTGGTCGCTCCTGGCGAACTTCTTGTCACACATTGTGCACTCGTAAGGCTTGATTCCCGAGTGAGACCGCCGATGGCGGGAGAGCTCATCGGAACGAGAGAACCTTTAAAGCATAAAACACAGCAGGACATACCCATCAGCTCAATTCAAGGCCCCATTACAGGTTTTGATTAGCTTACAACCTAAGGTTCCCGCATCAGATGACCAATGAATCTCCATGGCTTACTCATGAACTTTCAGTCATTTATTACCAGATAAAGATTTTTAAAATTCCTTTTATTAAGATTGCACTCATAAAGAGATATTTCTAGGCAATCAAATATTTTGAACATCTTGAAAATCTTCATTATTATTTTATATATTTATAAATAAATAAATAAATATTTTAATGAATAAATAAATAAATATTTAAAATGTCGATGACATTTAATTTTCATGTATTTTAAACTACCACTCACTATGGTTCAAAAAGTTTGGGGTCAGTATTTTTTTAAGAAATTCATATTTCTATTCATCAAAAATGCATTACAGTTTCCACAAAATTATTAAGCAGTACAACTGTTTTCAACATTGATAATAATAAAAAAAAAAAAAAAAAAAAAATTGAGCAGCAAATCCACATATTAGAATGATTTCTAATGGAGTAATGGCTGCTGAAAATTAACAAAATATATTTAATATATAACCAAAAATTATATATATCATTACCAATATATGGGTCAATGACGTGACGGGTCATTTTTTTGTCCAAAGGCCTTAATAATAATAAAAAATAAAGATATGACATCCAAAGTGTGTAAGGTAGTACAACTAGATCTCTTTTATTGAATCCAAAAGGTTTTAATTTTATTTTGCTACATATAAAGGTATTTTAAAGATTTTGAAGTGCCAAAAGGTCATTCGGAGTAACCAATATAAAGGGACCATTTTGGATCAAGTCATGCGGTCAAACTCATGTGACATCATTCAGACACCTGCAAAGGACCACATGGCCGTAAAGCAAAGTAACTAACTCTCTTTTTATTTGAAAAATTTATGTTTTCACTTGCTCATACGCATGTCCCGAAATATCAGGTAATTCGGTACAACCGCTATAAAACATGGAAAATGTTGTAATATTTTAAAAACTTGTACTAAATATAAAATGGTTGATTGTCCTTTTGCTAGCTAGCTAGCTAGATATCAGCCTTTTAGCATTGTTTGAAAATATCATCATTCAGTATAACCAAAAGTGTCATTCGGTGAAACTGAAATTTTGGTTAAACCAAATGACTTTTTTGATGACAAATTTTGTCCATCTTGTAAAAAAAATGACAAAAGCAACGTTAACTGATTATAAAAACCACATAATCAAATAAAACTATTAAAATAAAACTTAAAATTAATTATATCTCCATTAAGTTTTTTACACTTTTAAAAACCTTATTCGTCAATGACTCATATAATAGTAAATGAATAGAAAACAGCTATTTTTAAAATGTAATAATAATTCACAATATTACAGTTTTTACTGAATACTCAATTTTTGATCAAATTAATGCAACCTTAGTGAGTATAAGAGACTTTTTCATAAGCCTGTAAAAAAAAAAAAAAAATCATACCAACCCCAAACTTCTGAATGGTAGTGCACTATTGTCATGGCGTAAACATTAACCGATAGTCTGTACGGCCTAGATGACATTTGCCAAAAAGGTAATTCGTTTCAGAGATGGAGCGGGTTTTTATTAAAAAGAATATGCAGACATATTTTTTGTGCGCCAACAAATCTCTAAGTTCAAAAACGTGTATTAAGAAAGCAATTGTGGATCAATTTTGATTTGATTATTTTAATATGGAAACGTCTGTTTTCAACACTTACCTCCACCCACAGTCTGGCCAGCTGCACAGGTAGGGTTTCTCCCCTGTGTGTCTGCGGAAATGAGCCTTCAGGTGGCTGCTCTTGGTGTACATCTTCTCGCACCCTGGGTGAGAGCATTTGTGTACCCGCAAGGTTTCCGTGGAGGACCTGGATGGACGTGGAGTGATGGCTTTGACCAGGCCTGCACCCGCTATCCCGACCGCCCTGACGGCAATGGGCAGTGGAGCGATCTTCACATACTTTTGGTCTTGATTGACGGCCTCGCCCATGATGGGGAGGAAAGTTGCTGAGGGCACCTGTGGTGAAAGAAGGGTAATGTTCTGTGCCCCTTGGACACCGAGCACCAGGTGGGCCACTCTGAGCCCGTTGGCCACACCCGATTGGGTGTCTGGCTGTTGGAGGGCGTGGCTTAGCTGGAGAGGTTGCAACTGAAGCACAAATGGAGCACCAACGAGCACCGGCGCGGCACTGGCCGTTGCGTTAACACTCTGAGCAGCAGGGGCCGGTGACGCCGTGTTGGATTTCGGCTCTGCGTCACTGGGGGAAGACGGCTGCATGGGAGGCTCATCCTCCTTTAACTTTTCCTCCGGACTCAGAGGAGCATCCCTCACCAGCTCCATCTTCTCCATCAAGAATTCCTCAATGTCTTCCAGGGTTGGAGAGAAGGTGCTGGGCAGCTCACAAAAATCAGGCAGCTTGGGCTGCTGAGTCAACAACTCCTCAGTGGAGTCTAAAAAGATCTGCAGCGGCCCTTCATCCTCGTCTTCCTCCCCTGGGCTGTAGCTGAGTCGAGCTCCAGCATCTCCGGTTTCGGGACTGGAGCATGAGATGGAGCTGCCCCTCTCGCTGCTCTCACTGCCGCCCACCTCGAAGAAAGGCAAGGTGGCCAAGGAATGGTCCGCGAACGATTCATTAGCAGTGGCCACCGCTTTGTCACTTATGGAGACCATTTGTTGGTGTGCAGATCAGAGGAAGGCTGAAGATATTGCCACGGTTTGTAAACACTGCATCAAAAAAGAAAGTTAGGAATTAAATAATGAGGATAATGTACAGTGATACGCTAAAGTATTTGGACAATTAAAGTATGTGAACACATTTCAGGTCACATTTCACTCCAAAAATAGTAAAGGAAAGGAAAGAATTAATATATATATTATACACTGTGTTCCAAATTATTATGCAAGTGACATATCAGTAGAATTTCAGTACCATAAACATTCAGATTGTAGTTTTTCTAAGAAAGTGTTTGTTTGTTTGTTTGTTTGTTTGTTTATTTATCCATGTCTTTTTAGATAACTGGTATCAATCTCAGACAAAGTAATTTGCCAGGTCTACTTAGGTAAATGGAAACCCTACTTTTAATACAATTAACTTGTTTGACAGAAACTTTCCTTAATAAGCCTTTATCTGATTGAGTTCTGCTGTGCTCTAAATCACTCACAAATCTTATGATACTTCAGTAATCTGCATTCAGTTTTCACACATTATTAGTTGTTTTCATGCCTTTTGAACAACATTGCACTATTTCATGCTTTTCATCTTCAGAAAGATCTTTCTTCCTCCCCATATTGCATGAGAACTGTGACTTGCTTAATAATGTGGAACAAACTCTAAGTGGGGTTTCCATTTACCTAAGTAGACCTGGCAAATTATTTTGTCTGAGATTGATACCAGTTATCTAAAAAGACATGGATAAACAAACAAACAAACACTTTCTTAGAAAAACTAAACTCTGAATGTTTATTGTACTGAAATCCTACTGATATGTCACTTGCATAATAATTTGGAACACAGTGTATATTTTATATATATATATATATATATATATATATATATATATATATATATATATATATATATATATATACACACACTACCGGTCAAAAGTTTGGAAACATTACTATTTTTAATGTTTTTGAACGAAGTCTCTTATGCTCATTAAGGCTGCATTTATTTCATAATAAATACAGAAAAAACAACAATATTGTGAAATATTATTGTAATTTAAAATTATGGTTTTCTATTTTAATATACTTTAAAATATAATTTATTTCTGTGATGCAAAGCTGAATTTTCAGCATCATGACTCCAGTCTTCAGTGTCACATGATCCTTCAGAAATCATTCTAATATGCTGATTTGATACTCAGTTATTATCAATGTTGAAAACAGTTGTGTTGCTTAATATTTTTTTGAAAGCTGTGATACTTTTTTTTTTTTCAGGATTCATTGATGAATAAAAGGTTAAAAAGAACAGTATTTATTCAAAATATAAATCTTTTCTAACAATATAAATCTTTACTATCACTTTTTATCAATTGAACACATCCGTGCTGAATAAAAGTATTAATTTCTTTAAAAAAAAAAAAAAAGAAAGAAAGAAAAAAAAAAAATTAGTGACCCCAAACTTTTGAATGGTAGTGTATATTGTTACAAAAGATTTCTATTTTAAATAAATGCTGATATTTTTTAACTTTTTATTCATCAAAGAATCCTGAAAAAGTATCACAGGTTATAAAATAATATTAAGCAGCACAACTGTTTCCAACATTGATAATAAATCAGCATATTAGAATGATTTCTGAAGGATCATGTGACACTAAAGACTGGAGTAATGATGCTGAAAATTCAGCTTTGCATCACAGAAATAAATTATATTTTAAAGTATATTAAAATAGAAAACCATAATTTTAAATTGTAATAATATTTCACAATATTATTGTTTTTTCTGTATTTATTATGAAACAAATACAGCCTTAAAGGGTTAGTTCACACAAAAATGAAAATTCTGTCATTTATTACTCACCCTTATGCCGTTCCACACCCGTAAGACCTTCGTTAATCTTTGGAACACAAATTAGGATATTTTAGTTGAAATCCGATGGCTCAGTGAGGCCTGCATAGCCAGCAATGACATTTCCTCTCTCAAGATCCATTAATGTACTAAAAACATATTTAAATCAGTTCATGTGAGTACAGTGGTTCAATATTAATATTATAAAGCGACGAGAATATTTTTGGTGTGCCAAAAAAAACAAAATGACGACTTATATAGTGATGGCCGATTTCAAAACACTGCTTCAGGAAGTGTTTTGGGAATCAGCGTGTCAGAGCGCCAAAGTCATGTGATTTCAGCAGTTTGGCGGTTTGACACGCGATTCGATACGCTGATTCATAACGCTCCAAAAGCTCCCTGGTTTTGAAATCGGCCATCACTATATAAGTCGTTATTTTGTTTTTTTGGCACACCAAAAATATTCTCTTCGCTTTATAATATTAATATTGAACCACTGTACTCACATGAACTGATTTAAATATGTTTTTAGTACATTAATGGATCTTGAGAGAGGAAATGTCATTGCTGGCTATGCAGGCCTCACTGAGCCATCGGATTTCAACAAAAATATCTCAATTTGTGTTCCGAAGATTAACGAAGGTCTTACGGGTGTGGAAAGGCATGAGGGTGAGTAATAAATGACAGAATTTTCATTTTTGGGTGAACTCCCTTTAATGAGCATAAGAGATTTCGTTCAAAAAACATTAAAAATAGTAATGTTTCCAACTTTTGACCGGTAGTGTATATACATAAATATATAGTGCTATCAAATCGATTAATTGCCATTAATCATGTTTAATCGCATATGTGTGTGTGTGTGTGTGTGTGATATATTATATATATATATATATATATACACATATATATATATATATATATATATATATATACGCACTTTTATGTTAGATGCGATTAATCGATTTGACAGCATTAATATATTTATTTATTTATTTATTTATTTAAAATGTGTGTGTATATATATATATATATATAAAATTGTAAAAAATCTGTAATTATATATATATATATATATATATTATATATATGTATAAATATAATTACAGATTTTTTTTAATGAAAACAAACATCAAAAAAAATATTTGATTCTTATAGTCATACATTCAATAAAAATCATCTTATGACCAGCTGGTTACAAAATGGCTCATTTAAGTTAAGTTCTGCATATATATACACCTGCATATTGTATCTGATACAATGAAAATACATTTTAGGTGTCCAAATACTATTAGTGGCCAATATTTACATGTACCCATTCTCATTATTACCATGCTTTTAGAGATTAAAGCACCGAGGTTTATGGGGTAGAAAGAGGAGGGGCTATTGAAAACACCATCACAACACAACACAAATCACCATCACAACGTAAATCACAACGTTCACTAAACTCATTACGAGAAAAAAAAACTACATAACCAAACTTGCATGAAAACTGCATCAATGCTCAACTACACCACACACACGAGGCACTAGACATGTGTTTCACCAAAGTGCGTCAGCAGGGCAGGAAAACAGGCCTGCACACATGCTCCCAACACACAGCCGAGGAAAACTGCAGCTTTTGAACAACACGACCACAACATTCCCGGAAACAGGTGTCAAGTTCATCAAAGTGGGGTCATTTAGATCGAATCTGACCCTCTGTTAAGAAACCACTTCGATTTGGTTTATCGAACGTAAAACGATATATTTATAAGGTCTCATTACCTTGTGTAAATATGGATTGAACTATCCGGCTTGTAGATGTACGACATAGGATGAATCCAGATGTCTCTTTCAGTGTTATTGTTGGGAAGAACATCGTCCTTGCCACGGTTCCATGTTGGCATTTCTCGCAGAGTCCTGTCACATGACACGCATCGCAATGCACTCGAGGGCACGGATCCGATTCTTGGCTTCTGATTGGTTGCGTGTCGGGGGCTCGCTCCAAAACGAGGTACGTGATTGGTTAGAGTAAAAGAGGTCATGAATTATTTATAAAAGTAGGAAAAACATCCAACGAAAGCAAAAAACACCCTCAATGCATTTCTGCACATTTAAATACATGCATTGCATACATCATTAACAAGCAAAGCTTTTAACCCGTTCAAATCAGAATTATGTTCCAGGACCATAAAAATATAATCATGCTTCATTTCGTCTTAAAATGCATCCTTAATGATAATCAATAAAGATTGTTTATTTTTTAAATGCAACATTCAAATTATTTAAATAAGACGTAAATACTAAATTAAAAAATAATAACTGTTAATATCATATAATATAGTATATAATAAGAAGATTAGGATAAAGATAAAACATTATGCTCTAAGATTTTATTTTTATTATTTATTTTTTGTCACATAGAAAAATACAAATACACAAAAGTTTGAATTTTTATACATTTATTTTCAAAGACGGAAAAATGATTAATATAATGGTCAAAAGAACACACTGCAACCATTTGATTTAGAGTTGCAAAGAACTAAAGGAGAAAAACAGCCATGATAAAAAAAGAGAAATGAAGAATGATGGAGCAGCTGTCTGTTTTAACTAAATGAAAACAGCTTCTATAGAGACACTAGATGGCAGTAAATGATAAAGAACTGACTGATGCCACCCATCCAGAGCCATCAAATATAAACAGATTACATTTTAACTACTTTTGTTGTTTTCTTTTAGATAGAGTTGCTATAAGAGATATCAATATTACATCTTAGAACCAATACAAAAGTACATAAATCTTTGTTACAAATATAATGAAATGCATAGGTCTATTTGTCAAGCAACTGAATAATCTGTTATTAAATAAAAGAAACCATTGAGAAAAGCATTGGAGACTTTTTTCTCTCCAATTAATTAAGCACAATAATAATAATAAACTTCACACTTCTCTTAAGATAATGCAAATATGTAAACAAAACTTCTTTTACAGGTTGAACAGGGTTGTGTAACAAGGTTCAAAGCCTGAAAGTCTCACGCATCCTCGTTTTAAGTAATACATTCAGCATATTTACTTTTCTGCACTTCAATACACCCATGTCAACTAATAATTCATTGTGACTTGTGTAATTGCTTTTTAATTAGTATGACATTGCAGTACTGCAAATATAATATTGTAAACCACAGGTTAGATAACAAAAGTTGTCAAATAAATTGCGAACTATTAATTATAATTTATAATTATAATTTAATTTGTATAATTTAATGCTCAAAGAAGACCCTTTTAAAATGTATGACCACATGTTGTTTGCTGAATGTTATCCAGTCAGTGTTTTTGTAATGCATTTAATCTTCAATTGCACATTGCCATCGCTCTTTCCAAAAACATTAAACAGAACCAGCTGCCCTTTATGGTTTTTGTCACTATCCAGAGTCCTTTGCTCTGTATGTAACATCCCAGTCATATAGTTGCATCGATATCTGCGTCTCAAAGATGATCTTACTGGAGAAATACACAGCAACAATGATCAGCCAAGACTTTTTTCTCCAATTAATTAAGCACAGTAATATTAATTTAAACTTCAGACTTAGTCTTCTTAAGATTATTCATAATCTCTGCACTAAATATGTAAACATCACTTCTTTTACAGGTATAGTGTTGTGTCACAAGGTTCAAAGTGTCAAACTTTCACTCGTCTTCTCTTTAAAACATACATTCAGCATATTTACTGTACTTGTGTAATTGCTCTCCTTAATAGGTATAACATTGTGCAATACTGCAAATATAATATTGTAATCCACAGGTTAGACAACAAAAGTTCTGTCAAATAAATTACGAACTATTAATTATAATATCTAAATGATCATTTATACCATCTAATGCCCAAAGAAGAACCTTTTAAAATGTATGACCATATTGTTTGTATAAAGGTACACTATGTAACTTTTTTCCTCAAAATGAACAAAATTTAAATAATGATTCAATACATCATCAATCTACAGAGCCCCGCACATGACATGCAGGAAAAAAAATATTATGCTAAATTGTGTGCACGATTTAGCAAATCGAGGGAACAAATTAGTATATCTTGCACACGATTTATAAATCGAGGAAATAAAATAGTACATCATGCGCACGATTTAGCCATTTTTGGACAAATCGTTCAGAAGTTATAAGCAAAAATAGCCATTTTTCGTATCTCCGGACCAGTAGGTGGCGCTGTACTGAAATGCAACATGTAACCTCAGGTCATGCTTGTGATGACATGGACCAATTTTTGTCTGAATACGATAAAGCGTGGAGGAGATAGAGTCTTACGTCTATTTTCACAAGGGCTATGTAAAATTCGTTTGCACGTTTTTAAAAAACGGTTTGACAAATCAACTTGAATTTCACAACTTTTTGTCGGCATGAAGATCTGTTTCAATTTTCCTGAAAATAGGAACAACAGCCTAGGAGGAGTTTGAAAAAGTATGTTTTTCGGAAAATTCAAAATGGCGGAAACGAAATAGAACATTGTGTGCACGATTTAGCAAATCAAGGGAACAAATTAGTAAAACATGCACACAATTTATAAATCGAGGGTGCTGCGCATGGCAACAACACTGTACTACAACAACTCTTCCAACATAGCCTCACCCCCTTTGTTGTGTGTTCCCGGGGGCAGGATTTATGCAAATTTCAGGGTTAGTTATGTCACTAACTCGTGAAGATCATGATAGTCCCAACCAGCTGTTTGTTGTAGTTCTTAAACATAGAATTCTTTAAAAGAAAATATCTCCCTTTGCATTGAACATTGTAATTTTGCAGATGTTGTTTTTGCTCAAACAGCAACATTACACACTAACCAAATTTAAATAAGTGAAATCATAATTAACCACCCCTTTAAACAGAACCAGCTGCCCTTTATGGTTTTTGTCACTATCCAGAGTCCTTTGCTCTAAGTAACATCTCAGTTATCTACTTGCATCAATATCCGCCTTCTCGAAGACGATCTTACTGGAGAAATACACAGCCACAACACTCAGCAAAGACGCACAGGCCATGTATGCGGTCACACTGTGGAAGAGCTGCACGATGGAGCCCATGAAGAGAGACGGCACCACCTGAGACAGCAAGTAGGCACTGTCTAATAAGGCAATGTCTGTACCCATACCTCTGAAGGCTGAGGGTTGTGCAAGATGAGGGTCCATGGTGACAGACACATGCAGATTAACTGATTCTGAATTTTTGATATTGCTCTGGAAGGGTATCGGATGTGGGGCGCCACCTGGGTACCCACTGACGCACCCATTAGATCTTTTCTTCTGTATCTCATCTGATCTGATCAACATTAGATCATTTCTCCGCCTGTCGGTGGAGAGAAACACCTGGAAATTGAGAAATGCATTTGGTTAGGATAAAAACTCTTTGCATATTTGCATAATGCTTTGTTTGGGGCCCTTACCTGTGCATTGGAGTGGTATAGGCATATGAGCGTGTATGGAAGGATCTGCAGGACGCAGAAGGTGTATCCTGTAGCTGCAGCCATGATGGTGACTAGTGTAATGTTGTGGGATACGGTCATAATCGCTGTACTCACGGCCAGCAGCACCACGCTGCTCAAATACAGCTTCCTAATTCCTATGCACAACACCATACGCTCCATAAACAAAGAGAAGACCACAGAAGTCACACACTGTAGGAAAAGACCCAGACTGGCCATTCGCACACCTGGAGTGACATAGAGAACCATACAAAAATACTTAGTGTAAATTCAGGGTGATTGGGACACTTTTTGCCATTGAGATGACTCGGAAAAAGTGTCCCAATCATCAAAAAATAAAATCTTATTGACCCCAAGCTTATAAATTACTTAGCTTATATATTATAATTATACATATTTATATATTATTGTGTTATAGAGTATTGTGTTATTGGCTCAGTTGTGAGTCTAGTCTCATCTTGAATATAAGTGTATTTTCTCTTACTGCACTGGCAGATATTTCCATTTCTATTTTAAAGGTGCAGTGTGTAATATTTAGGAGGCTCTATTGACAGAAATGCAATAAAATATACACAACTATACGTTTTCATTGGTGTATAAAGACCTTACATAATGAACCGTTATGTTTTTATTACCTTAGAATGAGCCATTTCTATCTACATACACACGGGTCCCCTTACATCAAAGTCGCCATTTTGCGCCAGCATGTTTCTACAGTAGCCCTAAATGGACAAACTGCTCGACAGAGTGCGTTTGCTTGACTGGCTACTCTCTGCTGTCTCAAACGAAGACATCTTTGTCCTATGTCGGCCACTGTAGCTTCTTTATGTGTTTCGAAAGGGAGGGGTGAGCGGTGGACTGAGCCTAGATGCCACTAAAATTTACACACTGCACCTTTAAGTTGTTTAAATGTAAAACGTGAAGGAAAAAAAATCTGTCAGTGCGGTAAGACAAAATACACTGCTATTAAAGAAACATTCTCTGAAACAATTCTTGAAATCTCATGCATTGTTCCTTCTCAAGTAAATGTATCTTGTTTCATGGACGTTTAAGATATTTTGAAAAATTAGACAAAATACTTTTTTTCTGTGTATTACAGATAAAACTGCACCTTCATCATAGCGTGTCCTTCCTAAGGAGCCTGGCTCTTCACTGGGCACCCCGTTATACAATCCCTCTCCGACAAAGTCTGCATAGAAGAGCATAAAGGACATGAGTGCCATCCAGCTGCACAACTCAGCGACGAACAGCCTCGCTATGACTTTTGGCATGCGGCTGCACAGCGAGTAGAGCCGGGGAACCACAGAAAAGAGACTAGAGAACGTCCTTCGTAAAAGCAGAAAACTGGGAAATGCCACACAAGGGCAGCAGCAAGTCTTCAGGATTTCAGGCTTTCTGGATACCTCAGCTTCCCCCAGCTTTTCCCGCACTGTCTGCTCCTCAGAGATGAAGGTCGTACCCATCAAACAGGTGAGAAAGATGAAGGTCAACACAACGTAGATGAAGGCCTCTTGTCCACCCAGGTATACCACGGTGTCTGAAGTGGTCCAGTTAACCGCAGGCAGCAGGTAGCCAATGCATCCGCCCAGACTGAGCATGAGGGAGTAGATGGAGAAAGCCTTACGACTCTCCTCCTCTCCGGGGAAGAGGTCAGAAACCAAGGCCTCCAAAGGGGTGAAGCAAGCCTGACCACAGAATTCCACTGTACAAATAGCGAGAACCAGCAGCGGGACCTTCAGCCAATGCTGCTCTTGTTTTGTGAGCAGGGTGATGAGGGTGGACGTCTGAGGGATGATCAAGAGCCCGAGCAGGACGCCCATGCACAATACCCAGATGAAGGGGCGCCGGCGGCCATATTTACTTCTCAAGCTATCACTCGCTGAACCAATGAGAGGGACAGCGATCAACCCCAGCACAGGTCCCACAGCTGAAATAAAACATAAAAACATAATGTCAATTCACTTGGGATATGAGTGTCTGCTAAATGAATGAAATATTTTTACTATTAAACTCTTACTATGTTAAATGTATATTAAAAAAAAAAAAAGTGCTATACAAAAAAAATTAATTAAAATAAAAATTTATTTTCATTTTGATGTAGTATAATGACAAATTATATATTACTTTTATTTAAATTTTGAGTAAACGGCATATATATTATTATCACGCAGTATAAATGGGTTTACGTTAAAGTTTACAGTATACAACTGGCTTTACAAGATATAAAATATTCGGGTTTCCTTAGTATTAAAATGTTTGTACGTTAACCCCCTGAGGTAGAAGCGATGGTGCATTGATGTGGTTGCGGTTCACTAAGTGAGTCAACTGAAACTGAAATATGGAAGTCAAGCAACGTTGACGCAATGAACAGTTCTCATGTAAAATGAATCTAAAATAAAAAGTGAGTCGTGTATGTTCAGTAACCGGTCTATTTTAATTAATTCAGTAAAGAAGGAGTCATCAGTCTATTTCAAACCAGCAGTAACTCTTGATCTTTTTAGTCTATTTGAACCATTCGATAAAAGAACTGAATCATTAGAGTCATTTGTTTGTGAATCGAACTGCGCTTGTCTCCCTGCAGTATGTTGAAAAGCTCTTCTGGAAACACTGCTGTGATGGGCGACACGCTTTGCTTCATGTTCGATATACAGTATGTAAGTACAACTTATGACCTCAAAGATACTGAATTTAAGAACTTATACTTTTCATATTTCTGACATGGTATGAACGCAGAAGCATTCTCACACACGCAAATAGATTATTTCCACTTGCGAAAACTGTTCCAACACCAACACTTGTTGCTAGTTCAGACCACTAACAACTTGGCTACACCACTAAACAAACCAGCTAACAAAAATATGTTAAAAATATGTATATTAAAGGTACACTATTAAACTTTTCTCTATTTACAAATATGAGGAGATGCATGAGAGAGTGACATATGTACACTATTTCCCGCGAAAACCATCCCGCCCGGCCTAAAATATAAACGCTTACCATAGTGAATCAGAGTAAGACAAAAAATATGTTTTGGAAGAAGGATTGATGATGTATTGACTCATTATTTAAAAAAAAAAAAAAAAAAAAATACATATAATGCACCTTTAAGACCTGATAACTGAATGAGTTCTATTAACATTGCTGGAAGAATGTTAAGAGAACCTTTCCAGAATGTTAGCTAAAGTTCTGAGGTGTTTGACGATGATTTGAGTCACTTACCCAGTACCATGGTCATGAAGCGTTCCTCCACCCCTGCCTCCAGCAGCATAGGTGGGATGTAGATGGTCCCAGCAGCCAAACATACT
Source organism: Ctenopharyngodon idella (assembly GCF_019924925.1). Taxonomy (NCBI): domain Eukaryota; kingdom Metazoa; phylum Chordata; class Actinopteri; order Cypriniformes; family Xenocyprididae; genus Ctenopharyngodon; species Ctenopharyngodon idella. Next base: position 27,993,720 of record NC_067230.1, read on the forward strand.
TCCAGGCCACATGTTAATGCATTAATCAAGAACAACTGTGAGATCCTGCCATGCATGTCCAGATAGATTCTCCACTCTTTCAATTCTCTCTTTCTTTTCCTCCTTCACTCTAAACACTGCAGTGAAGAAAAAAGCTGTTTATTCACCAGAATATTTGATGCATACATACAACATTATGACTTAAACTTCATGCTATTCTTCTTACAAAGCTACCACGCATTCAGAAGACTCAGAATACTGTAAATGAATCATGTGGTCCTTTTCAGATTTGTCCATATCCCATTTCTCTAAAGAATTCCATTTGCATCTTTAGGCTACTCAAGTACATACGCAAACCTGAACTTCCTATTAATGCTGACAACGATCAGAATTTCAGTCATGTGATTGTGAGCGTTGACACCAGGATGTGTGACAGTATATTACACCCCTTTAGTCAACACAGTGTGTTTGTTCAGGACTATAATATAATGATGATTTTCTTAGCACTCAACTGACGATCTTTGACCTTAAAGAAGGTTGTGAGGAACATTATGTACCAATCACAGTACATCTATCCGAGCAGCTTTATGGTTGATTATGGATATAACACAATCGTGATTGTTATTAAAAATTTTAAATGGTAACAGTAAACAAAAAATGGCATACATGCCAATCATTTCAACAGTGGAATTTCTATGCCGGTTTCAGATTACCATTGCTTGTGACTTCCAGGTGCCTAAACATACTGTGGGTTTGATGGTTATTCTCCTCAGATCTTTCCAGTTTAACAGACTCATGGAACATTTCTCCTTGCTTTGGAGAAATTTGAGTTCCCTGTTCAGTCCACATTGACGTAAATTACAAATGTTTGAATGACTCACGTCTATGTTTAGTCCATTTAGCAAAATGTAAATCTCCTATTTCGCTTAATAGGCGAATCTCACAAAAGATGTTAAGAACATCACAATGTTTTTTTTTTTTTTTTGCATTGTGACATTACTTTCATGACAATTAAACACATTTCCACAGAAATCTTAATACATTAATGAAACAAAAGTACATATATATATATATATATATATATATATATATATATATATATATATATAGGTATAATCTGTTGTACTGCTCTTAATTTATGCTTATTTAAAAAAAAAATTCTAGTAATTTTTATAATTTTTATTTATTTATATTTATATATATTTATATTTAATTTAGATTTTAGATTTATTATTTAGTATTTAATTTATATTATTTAGTATTCTTTATTGATTTAGATTTTTATTTATTTATTTTATTTATTTTTTCATTTATCCTTTTTAATGCAAAATATAAATTTTTTTCCCTTTGATTTTGCAGTCAACTTGGACATGCTTTCATGTGATGTTGTTGTGTGGGAAAAAACGTATAGCCTACTAATTGCATATAACTGATTTTTTAATGATTGGTATGCACAATTGTTACAAAATACTTAAAAAAAAAAAATAAAATAAAAAAAAAAAGCTGTTCTTTTGAACTTTCTATTCATCAAAGAACTCTGAACAAAAAATTGTATCATGGTTTCCACAAAAATATTAAGCAGCACATTTGTTTAATGGGTCAATGACGAGACGGGTCTTTTTTTTTTTTTTTTGTCCAAAGGCCTTAATAATAATAAAAAACAAAGATATGACATCCAAAGTATGTAAGGTCGTACTACTAGATCTCTTTTATTGAATCCAAAATTATATTTTGCCACATATAAAGGTATTTTAAAGATTTTGAAGTGTCAAAAGGTCATTTGGTTTAACCGTCCAAAGGCCAATACAGCCATTTCATTTGTGATTAAGATATCTTAAAATGTAATAAATGTATATATGTTTTATTCTGGCATGATTTTAAAATTATGTGTAGAAGTTGTTGCTTTGTTATGAGAAAGAATGTCCGGAAAAATGAATTTCATTGATGTCAATCGGAGTAATATAATATAATATAGTAATATAAAGGGATCATTTTGGATCCAGTCATGCGGTCAATAACATGTGACAGGATGCGACATCATTCAGACACCTGCAAAGGATCACATGGTTGTGAAGCAAAGTAACTAACTCTCTTTTAACTATTTGAAAAATTCATGTTTTCACTTGCTCATACGCATTTTCCAAAACATCAGGTCATTCGGTACAACCGCTATAAAACATGTAAAATGTAATATTTTAAAAACTTGTACTAAATATAAAATGTTTGATTGTCCTTTTGATAGCTAGATAGCAAGCTAACTAGCTTGTTAGCTAGATATCAGCCTGTTAACATTGTTTGAAAATATCGTCATTTGGTATAACCAAAAGTGTCATTCGGTAAAACCGAAATTTTGGTTAAACCAAATGACTTTTTTGGAGACAAATTTTGTCCATCTTGTAAAAAATGACAAAAGCAGTGTTAATTGATTATAAAAACCACAAAATCTCATTGTTAACATTTAATAAACTTCAAAATTAATTATATCTCCATTGTTTTTTTTTTACACTTTAAAAAAAACTTATTCGTCAATGACCCTTACCCCAAACTTTTAAAAGCTATAGTGTAAAGCTTGCTTCATTATAATCTTAAAATATGAGTACATAATACTATGAGGTCACTTAATTTCAGAACCTATTCTTGTGAATTTAATTGTTCATAGGCATGTCAGTAACCGCTTACTTCCTCTTTTCACAGTTCGTTGAGAGCTTGTTGGGAAGGAAGGAGACACGTCTTTAGGTGTGACATGAGGAAACACATTTGAATTTAACTCTGACACACTTTTATTTTGCTGTCAACCACATACACCTATGAGAAAAAATTCTATGAACTGAGTTTATCATAACTGAGCCATAAAAAGCACTGAAGCACGTCACATCTTACCTGATGCTGCCTTTGACAGGGAACTTCAGGTCCTGGAAGATGTTTTGTTTCTTAAATTGATATTGTGTATGTATGAATACACCTGTTTTAGGATAAAATTAACAAGCATTTTTTAACAAGTATTTAAATATTTTTTAACCAAATGAACATTTTTGTATAGTTAAGTATTAAAAATATTATTTTTTACTGGTTTGTAAAGGAATACAACAACCATTCACTAACATTTACAGTTATACATAACATTTAAAAAAGTTAATTAAAACTACTAAATATAATTTATACAAAGACAGTGATCCTTTTTATGGTTTATAACCACAGGGGCATCATCAGCTACACATCATGAAATACCTCAAAAATAAGATAATGTTGACAGAAAACAACAGTTGAAATACATACGTTTGATCTCCATCTGAAAGTGTAAATTCAAGAGTCGTCGTCTCTTATGGCTTTATTGTTCCCATGTGAACGTGTACAAAGTGTAGTGACATCAGTAGAAGTTTGAGGAGCAGTTCCAGGCGCACAGCAGGAAGTGGGCGGGATGAGCTGTGAGAACACACACGACTGGGAAGCCACATCACAGAGGCTGTACTCGATCTTCTACATTCTTGGAGTGTTTGCAGCAGGTCATGAATTAAAGCCATTTAAGTATGGCACAGCAGGTGTGACTTAATACTGATTTCCTTCAATGGTTTATTTACAGTAAATGGGATGTGAAGGAAGATTCTGAACGTTTATGAGGGGATAGACTACAGTCTTATCTATCTATCTATCTATCTATCTATCTATCTATCTATCTGTCTGTCTGTCTGTCTGTCCGCCCGTCTATCCATATCTATCTATCCATCCATCCATCCATCCATCCATATCATCCATCCATCCATCCATATCATCTGTCTATCTATCTGTCTGTCTGTCCATCCATTATCCATCTATCTATCCATCCATCCATCTATCTATCTATCTGTCTGTCTGTCTGCCCGTCCGTCCGTCTGTCCATCTATCCATATCATCTATCTGTTCTCAAAAAGCATTAGATGGAGTTTAGCATGTCAGACTGTAGAATGCTGATGTCACCGTTTGACGTCATGTTAACTATCCATCCACAAAGTGGATGGTTCAGTTCCATTTCCTTTTGAGAAATCCAAAATATCAAGGGCGTATCTGAAATTTCAACACCACTGTGGTAAAACAAAAGAACCTGTGTTATTAGAAAGGAATCTCTTTGTCACATGAGGGTTGGAGGGGTTGTTTCATATTTACAGCGTCACACATTTACATTTATGCATTTAACTGATGCTTTTATCCATAGTGACTTACAGTGCATTAAAGGCATACATTTTATCAGTACATGCATTCCCTGGGAACTGGAGCCATGACCTTGGTGTTGCTAGTGCTATACTGTTTGAGCCACAGGGTTGTTGCTTATGAGAGTTCTTTTATAGTCAGCATGAAATCACAATGGACAATTCTTGATTTTTTATGAAATACTTAAATATTGAAAATGCGAGGGCAGGGTAACCTGTCACTCACATAGAATTGACCAATAGCAAACCGCAACCATAAAATCAATTTCCCATGGACAAAATCAAGTCCGACCCTAGATTTTTTCTTTTTCGAAAAGCTGTTTATGAACACAGTGTACCCATCTTCTGATGGCTGGATAATGCGCCATGTCACAAAGCTCAAATCATCTCAAACTGGTTTCTTGAACAATTAGTTCACTATAAATCAAATGATCTCCATAGTCACCAGTTCTCAATCACATAGAGCAGCTTTGGGATGTGGTGAAACAGGAGATTCGCAACATGGATGTGCAGCTGACAAATATGCAGCGACTATGTGATTCAATGTCAATCTGGACCAAAATCTCTGAGGAATGTTTCCAGCACCTATACCATGAAGAATTAAGGCAGTACTGAGGGGGTCCAACCCGCTACTAGCAAGGTGTAGCCTACCTAATAAAGTGTCTGCCCAGCAAACATTTGGACGTTTAATGACCATTGAAAAGACGTCCCCCCGACACGTCCCTTCATGGTTGTAAAATAGTTCCAAAACGGATGTCTTTGACGTTATCTTATTAATTAAGTATTATATATTGAACTACACATAGCTAAAAGTCAAAGTAATTATACATGCAACCCCAGAGAATTGTAGACATGTACAAACGTATCTGAATGCATTTTTAGGAAATGTTCTGTGTTACATATTTTTACCGATTTATGCCGTTCTACTGCAACTATTTTTGGTCAGGGACACGACGGCAACATTGGACCAATGTTTGCTGGGTGGTGAGTGTATGTCACAATATGAAAGAAAAGATTATCGCAATTTCTGTTTCATGCTGACTTTAGCCATTTTAGAACTTTTTTTTTTTTTTTTTTTTTACAATAGCAAGCACGTGAAAACTACTTTGAAAGACCGGATTTCAGAATTTAGCAGAAATGCTAAAACATAAGTGCAAACACTGCATGCTTAAATGTCTACGTTTCTCATTTTCAAGCAGACTAACTTGACATTTTTCACACTTTAAGTTTGTTTTGCACCTCTGGCCTCCCCTCAGCCTCTTATGGTTTTCTGATGTGAATCTTAACTTCCCTTAAACTTTCTCTTTTTTTTTTTTTTTCTGATGACAAAAATGGTTAATTAGCTAACAGTTTTATTGTATAAAAAATTATATTTTATATGATAACTTTTGCCACATGATGATTTGGTAATTCAAATATGGTCTTTGAACAGTCTAAGATTTGTACTGTCAGCTAAACATTCATTGAAAGCAACTCGACATTTGAAAACACTGGCACCATCTGTTGGAATTGTAGTATTGCTACTGACGACATTACAATGTGGAAACCAAAGATATGACAAACCAGTTTAAACACTATCCCACTATTAATTTGATTAAGTAACTTAAAGTAACTGAAAACTAAGCACTTCAGACCATATTATTACTTTAATCCAGTCTTGTGTGCAAACATGTTTCTGATTATAGTATTTTCATTGAATATAGGCCTAAACATCTCCATAACAATTTAATTTAAATTAAGATGGATGAGGATGTTTAAAGTACAAAATGTGATAATGGAAAAAAGCAATACGCAGAAAATATTCTTAAATAGTTTTTGACTATAGTTGTTGTAATTGAAAGGTTTGAAGATAAGCTTTTGTTCAGACAGCTAAGGCTAGGCAGCTAGTACAGTCAAACACTGGCTGAACAAAAAAAGCACTCATTCAAACTCCAAATCTTTATTTGATCAAATATTTCATATTATAAAGAACTACACAAGCTGAACACAGAAGAATGGGAGGTGTTTCAAATACGGAATCCCCTTATCAGACAACTATGTACGCCAGCCGTCGGCAACCTTATGGCACGCGGAGGGATAATCACTGAATGGTTTGTCGGGTCTGCGCGCAGTGCGCTAGCCTAGCATAGGTTAAAATGTCACACTTTAACAGTATTTATTGCACATAACTTAATAAAACAGGATGTGTAACTATTAGGAATGATTACCTTAAAATGTACGTCCGTATGAAAGTTCGAAAGACTTTATTTAAAATATGTTCACTCTTTAGCTATTGTCACGTGCCAGTGAATATCCCTCCGCATGGCAGATATTTTTAATCTCACTTAAAAAGGAATGCACTTTAATCAGTTCTAACAGCATTTTAAATCTAAGTGGTGTCAAATCTAATTAAACTGCCTTTCTTTAGAAGTGATATGAAAAAATAAATGCAAAGTTTCCTCTTAAAAGTGCGTTTTCCAGTTGACAGACGTGACACGGACTAACCAGAACTCACTGAGGAAGCAAATGACATTCATTCACACTGAAGTATGACAGTATCATACTTTAAATATTTAAAAACGTGAAGCTCTAAGGAAGATGTTTTGCACAATAAGACACTGTACAACAATTTCTCATTAAAATGAAGATACATTTTATTTCTTTTCTTAAAAAAACAAACAATACAAAAAAAAATCTGAGGAGGAAAAATGAAACAAAAAAGAAACCAGTTTAAAATTAAATCAAGCACAAAAAACAAAACATTCATACATTTTTGGACAGCTAGGTTAAAAACCAATTCATAGACAGCACGAGTGGAAAATATTCAGAGATGCCTGGCAGAAAGGATCGAACCATGTCAGAATGCCATGTATGCACTGTAGACAGAAAAGCCCCTCGAAATGCAACATGGGATATACATCATATGTGTCTGGAATTAAAAACAAGCAGCAACAGAAATATATATTTAATGAGCAAACACACATAAGGTATGAATAGTACAATTCTTCTCCATCCTCACAGTGCAAATATGCCTCTCTGTGTCATGACATCACAAACACATCTGATCCAGGGCTGAAGAATAACAATATTTTTGACCTTACTAAAACATTATTTGTTTGGTTGAAGAGACCCCCCCAACATTCGGCAATACAATCTCTGGGTGAAATGGGCATGAGTCAAAGATACCCTCCGTTTCTGAACACTCAGCTTTGCGGTACAAGATTTCGAAAAACAGGCTTGGTAAGGCAGAAAGACATCAGATTCACATTTCCCACGCAATTAACCGTTTTAAGGCCCGATCTCAGCACACTCACTGTTAGCTTTTTTTTGAGAAAAGAGATGAAAGCATTCATACTGCAGCCTTTATATGAGATGATCTGGTGGATAAGGAAAAAATAAAACAAACAAATGCACATTACAGAGATCAGAGCGAAATAAACTTGATTCTTGAATTATTCCAGGTTCAAAATGAGTTTAGCTTGATGGATGGCAACTCATACCTCAGTTTTCAAAAAACAAACAAACCCAAAAAAGAAAATTAAAAAAAAAAAAAACACCCAGAAATGAACTTACAATGGGGCAAACATTGAACACTTGCCATTGTAAGTACACAACAAACTGAGGTACAAATTGAAATTCTTTTATGTGGTAACGTCGCAGATTTTATAAACAGAACTTGACATTTTTAATCCAGAATATTCTATTAAAACAGTAACTGCATTATGGTTCAAACTACACAAATCGAGACTGTTTATTTAAAAGGTAAAACTGAAAATTGAATAGCAAACCCTGGATAAAATATGTACCACGACAAATGTAATTTTCAAAACATGAGCAATTAGATGTCAGTTTCTCCATCTTTCGCTGATGATTCTCGCGTAATGAGCGGCGAATGCATGTTGAATAAATACAAAACTAATCCTCAGATAAGCAGAGCCCTGACCGCTAGTATCAAAACAAACGGCGTTAACTATTACGGATTGCGAAACTTCCTAACAAATGGCTTTCTAGAGAGGAATCACTACACAACAAACGCATTGGACCTCAATGAAACACTGTTTCAGAACTTCGCAAAACTATTCATACGTTAAATGATGTACTTTCGCAAACACGGTTTTTAAGAACAAATCGAATGCGACATTTGTTAAACGTCGTAAAACCAATCTTGCGCAAATTGCATTGAATCGACTGCGACAACTTGTAGGGAATTGCATTTACACTTCAATATACCATTACAAATTTACACTAATACTTGTTTTGTTTGCGCGGTGTGAAAGAGGCTCTTTCTTGCGATCATTTACGCAAGAATAGTTTTACGAACATTTTACACTGAATTTTGTTTCATGAATGAGGAACATCGGTCGCAATAATGCAGAGCAGACGATAAGCTTTATACATGTTACCGAAATGAACAAGAGCGCTAAAGCATTTTTTTTTTTTTCGGGAGAATACGGTCATGTGATTACCCTGGGCGAGCAGCGACGCTACTGGTTGGAACGATGGGCTTCCCTCAAGATTATATACCCATAAATAAACAGACTCAGACACATTTTACTCAATAATATATATAGATATATACGCTAACAAGTTCTGGGAAAATGTCCTTTGCGATATGGAATTTATAGGCAAAAAAAGGGAAATAAAAAGAGTTCAAACCGTTGAGCCAGGCCACAACAGACAGTGAAAAAAATATCTGAAAAGCAAACAAACCCCTCCCCCCACCCCCCCAAAAAATGCAGAAGAGGAAAAAGTGTAAAGGGAAAGAGAAGAAGAAAGGGACGCCGTTAATAACATGGCTAGTCTTCTCCGGATGGAGCCTCCTCTTCTGAGCCGTCCTCTTCCTCGTCGTCTTCCTCGTCTTCGGGGGCATCATCCTTTGTCTTTTTGGTGGGAGGAGACTCTTTCTTCTCCACCTCATCTTCCTCCTCATCTTCAAGGGGGCTCTCGGGTTCCTCGTCATCCTTGGGTGAGGATTTCTCCAGTGCTTTAGCTGCACTTGGGCGACCTTTCCCTTTCCCCTTCACGGGGCTGGGGTTCACTGAGGGACAAACAGACATGTTTACATTAACTTTAAAATTTTGGAGTCAGTAAGAGTTTTTTTTGTTCAAGCAAGAACATACTAAATTGATCAAAAGTGACAGTAAAGACATGTATAATGTTACAAATTATATTCATCAAATAATCCTTTCTTTCAAAAACTTTTTTTTAAATCTTACCATCCCAAACTTTTGAATGGCAGCTTTCAGGACTGAAAAGTTACACGAAACTAGTATGTTTCAAAAGTCTTTCTGCCTAAGGCCTTTGTCGGCATTTGGGCTTTTAAATTCAAGAATCTTGGGCCAACAACATTTTTATGTGACGCATGATTTAAATAAGTAAATTGAAGTAATAGTTGACCTAAAGATGATAATTGTCTTTTAACTCTTTAATAATTTACATCATTTCAAACCAGGAGCGGCAGGGGTTACCTGTGGCCTTTAGCCGGGGTTTAGGGGATTTCTTGTCCTTCTTCTCAACTCTCCTTCCTCCTTTCGGCACCACTTTTTTGCCTTTCTTTTTGGAGTGCCCATAGTCACTGTCATCATCATCATCAACCATGAAGTCTTCATCACTGCCAGACTCTTCTGCAACAGAAAAATTGGAAAGTACATTTTTATGAAATGTGAGTGGCGCTTGGCTGTGCAAAAGTTGCCACCACAATGCTAGTGTATTGTGAACCATTGCTATCGTGTTGCTAAGGGATTCTGAGTAGTTTAAGCATGTTACTAGAAAGTTGCCGGGGCGATATGGGTGTCTAATTACTGGCTCATGTCAAGATAAAGCTTCTATGAAACTTTTTGTTCATTTAATTTCAAAGGCATCTTTACACAGTTGATTTAAAGAGTTAGTTCACACAAAAAATTACGTTGCCGTCTATGTGTGCTTCAGAAACCCTCAGATTTTATCCAAAAAAAAAACCCCTCATTTGTGTTCCGAAGATGAACGAAGGTCTTAAGGGTTTGGGACGACATGAGTGTGAGTAATTAATGACAGAAATTTCATTTTTGGGTGAACTAACCCGTTAAGGCTGCTCTGTGCCTGCTTAAAACTCTGTGTAAAGACATAATGGTAACAAAAGCCAGACTAATTTCCAGACTCAACTCCTAGTATAAAAGTGCACTATTAAAATTGCTTTGTAAATGCATTTATGCCACCTCTGAGAAGCATTAAACAGTCTGTGTAAAGACACCTAATTGCCACTTCAGAAGCACTTCTGTGCCATCTTTACAGTGTTGATTTGGCATGGCTTTATCATTTGCCAGGCCAAAATCTTATGAGCAATATTAAAGGGATTGTTCACGCAAAAATGAAAATGATCCCATCATTTACTCACCCTCAAGCCATCCTAGGTGTATATGACTATCTTCTTTCAGACGAACACAATCTGAGTTATATTAAATAATATTCTCGCTCTTCCAAGCTTTATTATAGTAGTGAATGGGGCTTGAGATTTTGAAGCCCAAAAAATCCATCCATCATAAATGTAATCCATACGGCTCCAGGGGTTTAATAAAGGCCTTCTGAAGCGAAGCGATTAAAAAAAAAAAATATATAGAAAAATATCCATATTTAAAACTATATAAACCATAATAACTAGCTACCGGCAACAGCCGTACGCAAGTCAAGTTGACCTCTGACCTGACGTATGATGTAGGCGTAGCATAAGCTTAGGTGAGAGTAGACGCTTCTCACGGTTCAAACAAATAGGGCTGGGCAACAAACTCAAGCTCCTCTTCCCTTATATTGAAATCCTCCAACATTTCTCTTTAAAAATTCTAATTTTCGACTTCTAATTCATGACAGGTGTTTTGTTTTGCTCTATCCTCTGCGTTTCCGAGTTCGTCAATACGTCGGGTCAGAGGTCACTCTTCCGCCGGAACTAGACTTACGTACGGCCATTGCCGGAAGCTAGTTATTAGTTTATAAAGTTTTATGTATGGATAGTTTTCTTACAAAAACCCATCGCTTCACTTCGGAAGGCCTTTATTAACCCCCTGGAGCCGTATGAATTATTTTTATGATGGATGGGTGCACTTTTTGGGCTTCAAAATCTCACACTCCCTTCCATACCATTATAAAGCTTGGAAGAGCCAGGATATTTTTTAATATAACTCAGATTGTGTTCGTCTGAAAGAAGATAGTCACCTAGGATGGCTTGAGGGTAAGTAAATCATGGGATAATTTTCATTTTTGGGTGAACTATCCCTTTAAAAATAATAATGATGCTGAGTCAGTGACAAACATATTGAACACTGCAGTTAAAAAGCAGCACACTTACGGTCCAGGTATGCCTGTTCTTCCTCTTCTTTCTCCTCATCCTCACTGCCACCGTCTCCCAGAAGGATTTCTCTCTGTTTGGACACGGCCTTTGACGCAGCCTGCCTCACCTGTCTTGGTTTCCTGCTCACCTCTTTATCATCATCACTATCATCTGCAGAGGAATCACAAGTGTCAACAACATGCAGAACAGATGCATCCACATTTATGCTTTTTATTTGCAGCCTGATTTCAGAACATGGTTGTTTTATACATTGGTCAGATTGTCTTTCTTTGTCTAAATGGGCAGTTCTTGGCCAGAATAAGACTAGACTTCATGCTGATAGTTTAACATCTGCTGCTTCATGTTTTATGCATGAGAATTCAAGGAAAAGTGACATTTTTCCATCGATTCACGTCTCACCTCCACCTCGTTTCCTCTTCAGTGACTTTTTGCCTGGCTTCTCCACCTTTCCTTTCTTTCCCTTTTTGGCCTTTTTATCATCATAGTCACTTCCTCCATCTTCCTCTTCCCCTTCTTCTCCAAAGTCATTGTCTTCATCACTACCGAAGTCATCTGAAAAACACAAGATTAGAAGTTAATCATCTTTTATTGAACTTTATTTTTAATCAAATCAGTAAAAGAAACAACACAATTTACCTGCGGAGTCATTTTTGGATTTGGACAGTTTGTCATCTGAATCCTCGCTGTAAGACAACAGAAAAGGTTTTTTAGTAGTTTGAACTTTGAAGGAGAATGTCCTTGTATGTGGCATTTATTTCCTAGTTATAATTAACCGCCGCATATGTGGGTCATAAGGAGAAAATGGATCTCAAAAAGGTTCAAGATCCCTGGGGATCCCAACACACAAATTCTGTCATAAAATTCACCATTTAATACATATAAAATAATTTTAAATGCATTATTCTAATAATATATTTTCTTAAAATACAACAAAGCTGGAAAAAGACCGATTCTTACCTCTCTTCCTGTGAATTCTTAGACTTCTTGTGCTTGATTTCACGGGGTGGAGCACGTATCTTCTTAGTCGTTTCCTTGCCTCTCCCATAATCCTCATCTGGAGACAGAAATGAGATGGTTTGAAACATTAAGTACATGACTGCACAAACTGATTTTCTAAAACAATCTCTGAAAGGTCACCAATCGACCTGAGGAATACTTGCATTCAAATATCAAGTAAACTTTCAAAGAATATCTTTGTCACACATCAATACTTTTCCGAAAGCTAAAATTATGCGTTTTAGAGATGGTTTATTACCTGCATCGTCGGATTCATTAAACTGGGAGTAATTCACCACCTTTCTGTTCCTGTAAGAAAGACAAAATACTGTAACAAGGGTTTGTGATCCAGCGGTGCATGTGACATTCATTCATGTTTTAAGGGCTTACAGACCATCGGAAGGTGGTCAGCATTTCTTCAGGAAACTAAAGTTCATTTAACACGCGTCGCTTCATTATGTTTACTTGAATTAATGATCGTTAAACAGTTCCTCAATTAGCATTTCAATGAGGGTTTCATTAATACTGCAGTCTTGTCCCATTTAACCACTCAGGCCCAACATGGTGTTGAGATGCTTGAAAAGCCACAAGTTACTTTAATGTAATTAGACATTTTGGATTATAAATTACAATGCTTAATCATCAATCCAGAAAGGACATGATAATATACATAATGAAGTGTATAATAATAATAATAATAATAATAATAATTTGTCTAAATATTCGTCCCATACATTAATTCATTCAACATTTGATTTAAAACAACCGTTTCAGTTGTAAACCGAGGTAGATTTGAGACCAGCAGGAAGTCGATAAACCGTTCATTAGCATCATCTGACAAAATAATAATAAAAAAATAAAATAAAATAAACAAAAAGACAACTATCGTTAATTCAGTAAAAGCCGAAAAAATGTTTAATTTTTTTTATATATATTTTAAATATATGACTTTGTGAAATCAATTTAATCGTAAGTCTTTTGGCGTAATGCCTCATATTTACCATGGTAACAATAGTTACTACTGTAAGAAGCTTTTCAGAATCTCTGTATTTATTTTATTAATGTATTTATTAATGTAACAGTGGCGGCTAATATCAATTTATACATGTTTTATTGTAATAATATCTGCATTCGCTATATTTGCATATGGTTACCATGGTGAATGTTCGTAAGCAGCGCGCTACGTTTTTTTTCTGTACAGTCGATACGTGAGGTATGCGCGCGACATTATTACTCTTTTTATATCGGCCCTCGGCCATCTTTGTAGACAAAAATAACGCATAGTCATATATACTAATCTGTTAACGTAATTTGAACTCAAAATGTGGAGAATGAAGATCAAATTGTGTGCACGTTTTTCACATAACTCCAAATGGGAGGTGTGGTCGCTCTCAGCCACCCCGCCCCCCTCTGACGTCACCCGCGTCGTGTTAATTTACCGCTATCAAAAAATACCTCAAAACGCGCTTCCCTCCCTAAAACACGAACGGCCTTCCACAACCTTTTGTTTCTGCGTCGTTGTGAAATTTGCGCAAATGTGTGCGCGTTACAGGTTGCAAAATCACTTGAATGAGCACCTCCAGTGGGATTTTATTACCCCTCCTGAAGCTTTGGCGAGGATGAATGGGAAGCCATATTCTCACTGGCTTACAAGGAAACATGAAGCCTTTTAGTGCTTCTCACACAACAAATATAATCTGAAATATAGGTAGGTGATGCACAAGGAATATCAGATTTCACAATCCTGATTGATGCACGTTAGAAACGTGCACGATATACGCATAAATATAAAAGACACAGTCCTCCGCCACTGGGAAAGAAACAACGAGAAAAATGCATGCACGAATGAGCCAAAATGTTACAAAATCGAGCTCTAAACAAGAACATAAGGATGCCTGGCACATGCGTGAAGCCTAGAACTCAGTGTGCATGCAGCAGCCATCAGCAGGACGAATGGAAACCCACGTACCTCACTGGTCTTGCCATTTTGCAGGAATACTGTAGAGGTTAAAATTGTGAAAGAGCAAAAGAAAAGCAGGGAAAATGCAAACGAAATGTGCTATTTTAAAACACAAGGGTCTAAAGGTGACGTCGCAAAACCAACGCCCTTTCCCTGTGGTAAAAATTAAACAATGCGAGAGATATTCCTGCTCTACGAAGGTATTTAGTTTAAATTTTACCTTCAGCTACTCAAAATGGTGAATAAAACAAACTGAAACTGCAGCCCTCGCGCAACCTAACGATTGGATGGTGGGCGGGCATTGTTGTTCAAACCCCGCCTACTCTACCGGATTTGCCCAGAGCGCGACGCTATTGGCCAGTTTGAACGAATGTTTGATTTGGGATTGGGTTTTGTGGCTGTCTATCAAACGTAGGGTCTCCAAAGCATTTACCCTCCCCCTCGTTTGCGGATAGGTTGAACAGCATGGCTCGGCTCAGAAACAAAAAGAGGCCCTCACGATATGCAAGATGTCCCAGTTTAAGTGTACAACAACTTTGTGTCGTTTGTTTCTTTTGAAATTAAGTTTATATAAGCGAGAGCACACAGCAAAAGGGTTGAGACCTCGAAAATATTGATTTTGTTGGCTATTGTCCTAAAATGTGACGTAAAACTGAATCACTTTTTAAATTAGGGTGAATTCAGGTTGGTTTGGACATTTTTTCCCAAGTCATCTCAATGGCAAAAAGTGTCCCAATCACCCCATATTATTGAAAATATAATGATAACAGGAATATATTTCTTTAATCCTAACAGTTATTAGAGTATTATTCAACCCTGATATCATATGTCATCATTTAAATTTATATTATAATTATGTTAATTATAATGGAAAGATAATATAAATGTTTGGATATTTTACCTTACATCTTTTTCACAACTCCCATTATTCTCAATGGCGATTCTCACTGATAGATTGAATTGCAGGAAAACCCCCCAAAAAGTACTGTAGTCAAACCTAATGCCTTTAGACCATCTACCCTCATTGTTTGCTTTATTTTGTTTGTTTGGTTGACAGTATTGCTCAGAAATTGTCCTAGTTTGTTGTTGTCCACCTTAGTTGTTTGTTTACCTGAAATTAAGCTTACATAAATGAATATGTGGTTTGAGAACTTAGAAAAGAATGTTTTTAGAAAGATTTAAGACCCACAAAGTATTGATTTTTGCTGATGTTTTACCCTGAAATGAGACCTAACTTGATAATTACTGAAAGAATATTATTGCAAATATAATACTGTATTGCTGTCTTTATATTAAAATAGCTTTAATAATATTTACCCTTGTTATTTTGATGGAAATTAATGTGAATAACAATGTAGGCTGTTTAATATTCAGTCTCCAGAGTCACATAAATGGAAGGAATAAGGAATTTATCTAACATGTAATTTCAAAGGATTTTAATGCACACATCATATGCAGTGACTGTTTATTTTTCCTTATTTCTGTTCCAGGAGCAGGATTTCTTCCTCTATATTCCCCTAGTCTTTCGCTGCAGACCCTGGAATCCTCTCTGCTCAGCAGTTATTGAAGTGAGGAGAGGGTATGTCTCCATGGCAACCAGGTATGATTCTCATCCTTTTTATTTATTTATTTATTAGCCCATCCATCAGTGTTTGCATTTCTTTAGCCTTCTGTAATCTTCCAAAACATCACTGGATGAGTTCCTGAGAAGGAAATCTGCTACTATCGAGGGTCAGTCATCTCATATTGCTTTTGTTTATTTGGATGCATGTCATCTGTTGCCACAGCAACCACTCACTTTTCACCCTGGAGTGCACACAGAAATCACATCTAAATTCGAAGACAAATGCTGTCACAAAAAGTAGGACATGGACAAAAAATGCTCTCACAGACTATCACACCATATGTGTGGGGGCCACATGCATAAACTTGTTTGCTCACAGCTCATGGGCAAAGTACAGTGCAGAGTAGTGCACTATATCACTAGTTTCTGTTACAGAGGCGTAGAACCATTGTCAGACCAAAAACTCATTTGATATGACGTGGATTAAATATTAATGTGGGTGAATCTTTCAAAACCTGTCATAACGTCCCTTCACAATCCAAAAACACATTGATTTTTTTTTTCTTAAAAACAAAATCAAGCATGCTTTTAGGGCCATTCACTTTTTTATTTTTATTTTTTTGCATTGTGACAAATAAATAAATAATATTTAGGGCTCAACACAACTCTAGGAATTTTTTCTACTGGTCCAGTGGTACAAATTTTTTATTTGCCTTGCTATAATTTTCACTGGCCTTACAACAAAAAAGTAATAAATAAATAAATTAAAATAGTATTTTAAACAATTATAATTAATTGTTTTCATTGTTTTTGAACCATTAAAGGCATGCAAAAAGTCAGTAATAAAATAAGAACAAATAATCAAATTATGAGCAATACAGTGCTTTTCAGGTAGGTCTAACTGTAGTTTTCAGGTAACCTACAGAAATTGAATAAAGTAATCTAATGTAAAATAACAGTGCATATTCTCCATTGTATAAATTAAATATAGATTAATCCTTATTAAAGGGGACCTATAATGCCCCTTTTTTAAGATGTAATATACCTGTCCCCAGAATGTGTCTGTGAAGTTTCAGCTCAAAATACCCCACAGATCATTTATTATAGCTTGTCAAATTTGCCCCTATTTGGGTGTGAGCAAAAACACGCCGTTTTTTGTGTGTCCATTTAAATGCAAATGAGCTGCTGCTCCCGGCCCTCTTTCCAAAAGAGGGTGGAGCTTTAACAGCTTGCGCTTCGGTTGCTCAACAACAACAAAGCTGGAGAATCTCACGCAGCCAAAATGAGGATTGTCAGTAACGGTGTTCAGCCTTACATTGTTCAAATCGGAGTCGGACACTGATGGAGAGACTCAGGAAGAAGTTACAACATTTAGAATGAAACTGGACGTTTCTGAATGGTTAGTGGATAAATTTATGTAGTTGCTGTGGAGTTGATTCAACTCATCGACTAGCATGTGCCGTCATGTTAATCTTTTGTGCAAATCCAGTGTTGAATTGACCCTCGTTTGTGAAGCAGTCTGGCGTAAAATGACAGCATGGCAACAACACTCTACTACAACAACTTCCCCTTCTCTAAAGCAGCCCAACATGGCCTCAATTTTGGGGTTAGTAATGTCACATACCCAGGAAGAAGCTCGTTGTAGTCCCTACCAGCCGTTTGTTGTAGTACTTAAAAAGCGATTTCTGTAAAAGAAAATATCTCCCTTTGCATTGAACTTTGAGCACCGTAACCTTGCAGATGTTGTTTATGCTCTAACAGCAACATTACACACTAACTAAAGTTAAATAAGTGAAATCATAATCAAGGACCCCTTTAAAGTTACAAAAGCTATTAAGTCAAGATTTTTTATTTGTTCTTTGTTGTTTGATTAACATTAAAACAGACTAAACTATAACTAAAACTAAATATGAACTAAAATAACTAGCTTCTGCCAGACGACCGTACGCATACTGTGCAAGTCAACTCTCGCCAAATGAGTAATCCCTGAAGCGACGTATGACGCAGGATGTAGGAGTATTGTAAGCTTAGACGGATTTCGCAGTTTAAACAAATAGGGCTGAGCAACAAACTCGAGCTCCTCTTCTTTTATATCAAAATCCTCCCTTATTTCTCTTTAAAATTTCTCGTTTTAGACTTCTAATTCATGAACGGTGTTTTGTTTTGCTCTATCCTCTGCTGTTCGCGTTCGTAAATCGATGCGTACGGTCGTCTGCTGGAAGCTAGTTATTAAAGTTTTAAATATGGATATTTTTCTTCCAAAAACGCTTCAGAAGGCCTTTATTAACCCCCTGGAGCCGTATAGATTATATTTATGATGGATGGATGCAATTTTGGGGGGCTTCAGAACACGCCCCCCTTTCAATATCATTATAAAACTTGAAAAAGCCAGGATATTATTTTAAATATATCTCAGATTGTGTTAGTCTGAAAGAAGATAGTCATATATACCTAGGATGGCTTAAAGGTGAAAAAATTATGGGATAATTTTCATTTTTGGGTGAACTAACCCTTTAAGACCGAATGAACAGATCCAATATAGTTACACATGTATTTTATTTCTCAACTGTTTACATTGGGTGCATCTCAATCAGCTCCCTAGTTTCCCTAGGCCGTGAATCAGTATATCGTGTACATGAATTCAGGCACTGGTAAAGGACCCTGGCTCACTACATACTGGAACACTAATGACTCCATTTCCGGTGACATGACAACGTCTTGATAGTACAACATCACTACTGGTATTTATGAACAACAGCAGAAGTGATATCTTTTTGACATTATGTTTTTAATGTTATTCAAAGTACATTATGATAAATAATTTGCTTTAATGAATATAAATGCAACATTTATATTCATTAACTTTCTAGCGATGTATGTTTATGCTGAAATGTAATTATGTATTATGAAATGTAATGGTTTGTATTTAAAAAAAAAAAAAACATCTATTGCCTGTCATTATGTGTAGGATGTTGGCTTACATGCTTTGTTTCACGCTTCAGAACTCACACATACGAAATCGCATACTTCCCTAATATATATAGTAGGTGAAAAACAGTATGTTGACAGTAAAACCGTAGTGACAAAAGAAGTATGTCTGAATTCACAATGCTCATAAAAGAGTAGACAAAAAGTACCGAGATTCTGAAGCGCGCATACAATGGACACTTTACTATCCCATGAGGCCATGGGAGAGGATTTGTGAATGGCGGTGATGCTGGTGATAATGACAACATGGCGAATGTAGTAAATTCGGATTACATTCATACTACGCACATTCATTCTATATAGAACATACTTTTCTAGCGGACGTAAAGGATTATGCTATTGAGACAGCCCTTAAAATGGCCGACTCCCTAATCAGTGCCCTGACTACTGAACTATAGGGAGCTGATTGAGATGCACCCGTTCACTTAAGACAAAACTGGCTATGTTTAATAGGAAAGATACTCACCAAAGATGGGCATTTTGACATGGGGTGAATTCAGGTTGATTGGTTTTTAGCCTCCTTGTTAGAGTGCTCAACTCCCATGCCGGCGGACCCGGGTTCGAGTCCCGCTTAGAGTGTGTGGTTCGAACGGGAGGGGTTACATTGGGACACTTTTTCCCAGTCATCTCAATGGCAAAAAGTGTCCCAATCAACCTGAATTCACCCTAATTTTGACAGAATTTGTCCATTCCAGTGCAAGATGTGAAAGATCTCAAGTCAGTATTCACTCGCTGTCTGAGAGGCGGCTTTCTGAGTACGAGCTTCGGATGTCTGCGCACACTAAACTTCTCACACACACGCAAGTACAGAAATGTGTTCTCTTTTGCGTCTTCTTGCGCATGAATATTCAAATTGACAAAGCTTACAAACATATGCAAATGATAAACATTCGTGACAATGCAGCAATGGCCTGTCAACTGTCCCGAATGTCGTTCACATTGACACAGGGCCATCTGGCAGTCCTAATTGTCCAGCCCTGTTAAATAAAAGACTGAAAGAAAATAATGATTAAAAAAATTTAATGTAAAATGTCTAGACAGAAGATAATGTGCATGGAAATAATGTCCAAATGCATGTTTTTTTCTGTAACACTTTACAATAAGGTTTCATTTGTTAACAATAGTTAACTAACATTAGTTAACATGAGCTAACAATGAAGAATACTTCTAGCATTTATTAATCTTAGGCTCAACATTTACTTGTACATTTTTAAGTTCAAAACTTGTATTTCTTAACATTAGTTAATGCACTGAACTAACATGAACATTTTATTAGCATTAGCAAAGGTTATATTAAATCTAAAATATTTTGTTTATTGTTAGTTCATGTTAGTTAATGCATTTGCTAATATTAACAAATAATACCTAATTGTAAAATGTTACCATTTTTTTCTAGGGTGAAATGTGACTTGGACTTACAGAGATTCATCCAGGTAGGAATCATGTCAATTTTGCTCTAATGCTTTTGATCTGAAACATGTTTTTACTTCCTGAGTAAAATTTTTGGTAACACTTTACAAAGGCTTTATGTATAAAGCATTAAAAAGGTATTCATAATGTATATTATAATGCATTACAACATTTGCACATTTTGCAGACTCCTTGTTACATCTGAAATCGGTAGTTTGTCATGTTTTTTAATGCATTATACTTTTTAAATATGTGTTCAATGAATAGATAAGTATTATAATGTATTATAATTGTGGTTACAGTTATTCATGAAACCATACAATTCATTACAAGGTGCATTACAAGGCATAATTAATGTATTAAAATACTTTTTTAATGCATTATATATAAAGGCTGTTACCAAAATACATGTTAGCCTCTCCATTTTATTTTTCTGGAACTCTCCAGTTGCAATGCTAAAAAAGGGACAGAAGAGGGCAGTATGGCACTGCTATGACATTTTAATTCAGTTTTTTTACTGAGATGGATCTTTAAATAATAGAGCCGTTATGTAATATGAGTATTTCTGTGTGTTCTTCAAGGAAGTTCATGTGCAAAACCATTGTGATTATATTAAGACTGTCTGACTGTGTAATTTCTATGGGCTTTGTATAGAGTTATCAGCATCACCTGGCTACCAAACGTTTTTGAGCAATTATAAGCCACGCTTAAAAATGTCTCAGCACAAAAATATCAAACCAAGAGGCATTTATTTTAAAGAAAGACAGCACAAGCGCACTTTTCAAGCAAGTTTTTCAGAGGGTTCTATATCTAATGCAATGACATTCATGTTTTTTAAATTGTAAATGTACATTTTTGGAGCCACTGTATAGGTGTTTTATGTGAATTTAGAATATTATGCAACTTTAAAAGGTTCTTTTATCCTTTTAGTGTATTAATGTCATTGTTAGTAATGTCATTTGTAAGTGCATATTCTAGTTCTTTACAACTTGAGACAAACTCATTTTATGAAATACAGACACCAAGGTTTTTCTATATTACGTAATATTGAAGATGTCTAAATTGTCTTTTAGTTCTCCTTTTAGACTGTTAAAGCTGGATGGAATAGCTCTGTATATGCTACGTATGTCTGGTTATGGTTATTGTTCTAGAGCATCCCCTTTTTGGTGTTTTTGCAAGGATTATGTTATGTTTAAGCTATAGGGTTTTTGGTCATGAAAGTAGTTGCATATCATTTTAAAGCGATGTCATTGGGCTCTGTTTTAACGATCTAAGCGCATGGCGCAGGTGCACGTAGGTAGTATCTGAATCCACTTGTAACGAGGGCGTGTCTTAATCTACTAGTTTAACGAGGGAAACTAGCTAAAGTGCTAGTGCACCTGCCTATAGGCGCATATTACTAACACACCCTTCAAATAACCAAAAAAAAACAAAAAAAAAACTGCACCATTGACTTTAGACCAGGTTTCAGTTGGTCAATGGCGCAGTCGTTTTCAGTTGCCTCAAAATAGCAACACGGCAACAATGCGCCACAACTTGGCGCTGGACGTGAAAATGATAACTGCATCTGACTGAAAACACTAGCAAAAAACACTTGCGTCACATTGTGCTGGGTGTATGATAGGGCCCATAATGTCTAATGTTTAAGTCTTGTGGTGAATTACTGTAATCGCATGCACAGATGCTGTTGAAGGCCTAACTTGTAGGCTATTGAACCTGGGACATTAACCAGCAAGACTAAGTCTGGCTAGACCAGCCCCAGACTAGTACTTTCTAGCATGAACCTTCCTTGAACAGCTTGAAAATCTCTCTCTGTTCATGAATCGGCGTAAGTCTTCTATTGTGATGTAAATCCGAGTGAAACGGCTTCTCAAACAAGAAAAAATGTAGGACAGAACTTGATTTTGTCCATGCGGAATTGTTTGGATGGTTGGGGTTTGCTATTGGTTGATTTCACGTGAGTGACAGGTTGCCCCGTCCTTATTCAGTGTTGCCAAGTCCACATTTTTTCTGCAGAATTGGGCTACTTTTGCACTGTTGCTGCAAGTTGTTTTTTTAGTCCACGGGTTTTTTACCCCGAGACGTGATTGGGCTGGTTTTGGCCATAATTGGGCGGGATTTGAATAGCAATTGGGCTGGTTTTGTTACGCAAAAAAGACATAATCAGAGAAGAGAAGAGATTGCAAGAGGGAGGGGAAATTATTTTGATTAAAGATCACAAGGGCACATGAATTAAAAAAAAAAAAAAAAAGATGTGCACAGATAAATCACTTACAATAAATACTGCAATACTGCATAAAAAAAAAATTAGATTTTATATTTATTTAGATTAAAGATGCTGATGGTGTCAGGTTGCTTAGCAGGTGAAGGTTTGGGCGCAGGTTACGTTTGAAAGAGCAGGCACTTTGAAATACTTCTCTCGCCACAGCGCCGTCCAGCATCTCCGTCCTGAAACGTGCAGGAATCCAGATGCAGCTGTGTCCCATCGCTGAACCTCTGATAGCACACTTCAGTCAGTGCTGTGGGGAGTTTATTCAAATAGATCTCAACTCCCTGCAGCCCGCTTTACACACAAACACGCAGGCGAGAACCTAGCCTGGGGATTTTGAATTTTAAGGCATACTTATTTACAATTGCAGGCAGACTATTCTTGGACAAGAGCCCTGCAGAAAAATGAGAGGAGACTCGCAGCGAGAAAACGGCGGGAAAAAATAATGATGTCTTTTTTATTGAAGCATGCCAAATTAAAGAATCAAATAGGTTGTTACTCGTTATATCTAAATGATGGATCGCTCTTAAAGGGTTAGTTCATCCAAAAAATGAAAAATTGTCATCAATTACTCACACTTGTCATTCCAAACACGTAAGACTTTTGTTCATCTTTAAAACACAAATAGAAGATATTTTAATGAAATCTGCAAGCTTTCTGTTCCTCCAGACAGCTACGCAACTGACACTACAAAAAATTGATGCTTCAAAAACTTCATAAAGAGATTGTAAAACTAATCCATATGAATTAAGTGATTTAGTCCAAGTTTTCTGAATAGACTCAATCACTTTATATAATTTAGGCTTTTATTCACATAGAAACTAAAAAACTAAACTAATTTTAAAATGTTTCAAATCTCATTTCCACCACATCTCAAATTATAAGGCCCTTTTATATATATATATATATATATATATAGAAATAGCCCAGAAATACATAATTTCTCACACTAGTCACTGAACATAATTTTGGTATGTTTACCTTTAATTGCTAATTGCAAGAAGCCCCAGACAGGAACCATTTTTCTCTAACTTGTTTCTGTTTTGCTTTAATCCTGAAAATAATTAGTTTCCATGATCCATTTACTAACATTTTATAGATAGCAGCATTGAGTTTTAATCTGCAGTAAACTCCAGATGGCTTGCAGTAGGACTTTGAAAGCAATGAGATGGAATGGCTGAAAAATTAGGGGCCGCAGAGCTTCAACACCCCGCAAAGCAACTTATTTAAATTAGAACAAAGGCGTTCCAGGATGAAACATTCGTCTCAGCCAGAAGGCATTTTAACGCTAGAATATATTCAATGCTAATGCCTTTGAAACTTCCAAGAGAGCCATTTTAAAGAATTCTTAAGCCGTATTGAAGGGTTTAAAAACTTCCACACAGCTAGATAAAATCTTTAAATTATTAAATCTTTAGAATGTTCATTTCTAACAGTCAACTGAAAAAAATAAGGCTTATATAGGCCCGCTGTTGCTAAAAAAGGATTCCATTAAGTCTGTACAATTGGAGAAAAAAAAATAAATCTTAAAGGTCCTGATATCAGTAGGCACAAAGACATTCTCAACAAAACTCTTTTCTGGTGAAGTTGGTCGGCTAAGGTAATCTTGGTGGTTAAGGTAGTTAAATTAATGTTCAATACAAATGTGGCATGTGTTTACAGTAATGCGCTTACAATGGTTTATGGGAAAATGCATTTCATCAGTATCACTTTGGTATGGGGAACACATTCACTATTAACTACAACTTTTGCCTCAATAAACTTTTAATTTCCTGCTTATTAATAGTTAGTAAGGTAGTTTTTTAAGTTCGGGTATGGGGTAGGATTAAGGGATGTAGAATATGGTCATGCAGAATAAGGCGTTAATATGTGCTTTATAAGTACTAATAAACAGCCAATATGCAAGCTAATAAGCAACTAGTTAAAAGTGAGAATTGTTCCTCATAAAATGTTACCAATTATTTTCTTACTGAGTATTTCTGTTTTCTAACAATTCTTAAATCAATACCTTTACTTGAGAAATAAAATGACTTGATATTAAGTCTTGTTCTCTGAAAAATGTATCAAAATTGAGTGAATTTTTGCTTAAAACAAGAAAAAATATCTGTCAACAGGCAAAGAAAACTAATCTTCCCTTTGATTTAAGTGTATTTTTTTTCTGACCCCACTGGAAGATATTTTTTTCTTGTTTTAAGCGTAAACTCACTTAATTTTGAAGATTTTTTTCAGAGAACAAGACTTAATATCAAGTCATTTTATTTCTCAAGTAAAGGTATTGATTTAAATATGTTTAGATATTTATTTATTTATAAAATCACTTAATAATCTAGTCTGTGCAAAGTTATATCCATTATTTCTCCTGTCATGGTCATGCAAAGCCTGTAAAACAGAAGTTTATCTGTTTTGAATAGTAGTGTCACCACTAAAATTTTAACTTTACAGCTAATATATATACAGTCAAACCAAAAATTATTCAGACATTTTTGATATATTTTTACTAGTGGGTGCAGGACACTATAGTTCATTTATGTAAGTGAGGATAGCAAAATAAAGTAAACTGTGACATATTATACCCAAAAGTTCTTCATACAGTGAAATTGATAAAAATTTGGAACCAAAAATTATTCAGACACTTTGACCTGACCATATTTTGCCTAATTGTTATCTGACATAATTAAGATTATTTTTTTCTGACACAGTTTAACTCTGAGATCTTGTCATATTTTATTACGTTTTTTGTTTTAAACTATAGTGAATAAACTGAATTAATGAATGAAATGTTCAAGGTGTCTGAATAAATTTTGGTTTGACTGTGTATATATATACATATATATATATATATATGCTCCATATTTCTATGCGGCTGCTTATTGGCCAAAGTCTGTATACTGAAAAAAAAATAGGTGCAGTAACAATTTTTGCTCAGAAACTGCTAGTAAGTTTCCCCAACAATTACAAAGAAACTGCAAGTAACACATTGAATTAAACATGCAATTAACTGAAATAGTATTTTCTTCTAAAACATACTCTAATAATCTTCAAAAAAAATTTTTTACAGTGTATGATATGGCTTGGGTCCCTACGGGATTTTTTCAGCAGTTTTATCATCTGCCTGATCACTCCATAAGCAATACTACATCTCTCCTCAACAGCTAGTAATAGTGAATCCTGCCTTAGCGACAGCACAGAGTCTGTGTGTACAAGATGCAGTCTAATAGAGTTAAATCCTCATCAAATAGATCCCATATCATAAAGCTGTCTGGTTGACGTGCATTTCAAGGGCCCCCAATCTACATAATGTAAGACAGTTGATTTTAAGCCGTTTGCCTTGGCAAGGCAAATGAGCGGCAGCTCTCTCCATATGTTTGTGCGAGTAAACAGACATGCTGAATTGTGTCATAACTGTTTGTCTCTATAGACATCAGCCACCTGTTGGGGAAATCTGCTTTATGTTCTCGGATCCAAACGATAATACGACATGTCAGGTTGTGTCAGCTGCCACCACCCCGCCAGGACGTCAGAGGTGCGTGTTTGCATGTGCGTGTGTGAGTGAAGCGTGTCATCTGTTCTCAGCAGGTCCGAGACATTCATAACCTATCATGGTGCTTGTGTGATGCATTACATGTGACCTGGTGATAAAAATTTTAAAAAGTGCCTCATTTTTTTCTCCTCCTCAGTGGCGCACACTCGTCGAAAAGCTGTCATCTCTTCTGGAGTCTGCAGAGAAGGATCAAAGCGGGAACAGGCAGCCAGCGAGAGAGGGAAGGAGAGAGAGAGTTTGGGGTGAACCAGAGGACGCAGCCTCTCCAGTTAAACAGGGTAACCCAGTTGCTGCCAGATTGAAGGAAATCTGCTTCTCTGTAAACAGATTCAATTAAGACATCAAACTTCAAACCGTACGATGAAAAAGAATGCCGATGAGAAAAAAGACGGGTACGGGGTCGAACTGCGTGCCTCTGCTGCTTTTCTCTGATTTAGAAACAGACTTCTTTTGATTAAATAATCATCGCTTCATAGAAATGCAAGTTGCGGACCAGACGCGCGCGTAGACACAGCTGAAATTTAATGAGCTCGGTAAGATGCCGCAGAAGCGCTGCTGTTTTTAAGACCTCTGAATAACACCTCTTTAGATCAGGGGTGCTCATGCTGCGTTCCACTGATTTCCAACGTCCAACTTGGAAAAGTGCAATAGAATGCCAAAAGCTGGACATCCAACTGGAAAGCTGATGTGGAAATCTAGAATTTTGATTAGCATACTACTTTTACTACTTTTTCCATAGGTGCTGCTTATGCACTATTCTGTGCCATTTTAATATATAAAATATGTATATATAATATAGTGTGAGAAGTGTCGCACTGAAAGTTATAAAAAGAAAAAGTGCACATTAATACCCACATCATGCACTTGTATAAAAACAAAAAAACGAAGTGTGGAATGTTGGACATTTCACGCACTAAACTGTTGCAGTTTTCTTTACGTAGTGGAAGGGAAGGGCTATCAGACATGGGTGTGTTTTGGGCATAACGTGCAATAAACCAATCAGAGTTTCATCTCCTATTCCCTTTAAAAGCCAGGTGTGCTTGCACCATAGTGGAATTTGCAAGTGGAAAGACTGAATGCTTCTCCAGAGAGGAATCCTTTTATTTTTAATATCTGGCATGTTTGTGTGCTGCTGCGCGTCCCTGTGTGTGTAACAAGCAGTGTACGCGCATTGTGCACCCGCCTATAGTCGCATATTACTAACGCACCCTTCAAATAGCAAAAAAAGTCATTTTCAGTTGCTTTAAAATAGCAACACGCCAACAATGCACCTGAACACACCTCATTTTTAGACCAGCACGCCCATGGGCGAACAGATGGGCGCAAGTGTATTTGCTATTTAAACAACTTGGGCACTGGATGTGAAAATGATAACTGCGTCGGGCTGAAACTAGCAAAAAACACTTGGTGTCACATTGCGCCGGGTGTGTGATAGGGCCCTATAAGTGCACAGCGTATAGAAGGTCATTTGGGACACAACTCATATCTTTGAGTAGAAATAGAAAAAGTAGCATCAAACAGGTTTCCTTAACACTCCCCCCGTCTGACACTGGTCAGACAAACAGATGGCCCCGCCCCAAACTTATGTCCTAGAGTGCAACTGTTGTGTTCCGGTAGTAAATATTTTCTCCATTTTCACTATTAAAAGGGACCTATTATGCCCCCTTTTACAAGATGTAAAATAAGTCTCTGATGTCCCCAGAGTGTGTATGTGAAGTTTTAGCTCAAAATACCCCACAAATAATTTTTTATAGCATGTTAAAATTGCAACTTTTGGGGGGTGAGCAAAAACGCGCTGTTTCAGTGTGTGCACTTTAAATGCAAATGAGCTGCTGCGCTCGGCCTAAGAGGGCGGAGCTTCAAGAGCTTGCTCTCCGGTGTCAGGAGTCAGTCAGGACACACTATAATGTCAGAAACTGCGAATATATGCTGCATGGAGATAGAACAGGTATAGTTTAGTTTCATTACGGTTATAACTTATATTGTCTTCTTGTTTTTATTCACTATATTAGTACAAGCCAGTTTACCGATGAGTTTTATATTTATTATACTTAACACAAAATATGAAGCATTTGTTTTCACTCCAGAAAATCACTGTAAGAGCTTAATAAAACACAGTGCAAGTGTGCATTAAAATATTATCCATAAACTCTCTCTCTCTCTCCCTTGCATTATCATCAACATACATACATCATCACTCGCTGTGAACTTGCTCAAGGCGGTTCTATGTTAAAACGGCAGTGTCTGTCAACATTCGTGGGCAGGGCCTGTGGCTAATGTGACGTCACATTGCCAGGAACCTGCAAACGGCTTGTTCTGAGACACTACTTATGATTTATGGGGATTAAAAAAAAAAGGAGTGGTTGGATTTTTATCATTATAGGGTGGTTGTGTACGCACACTGCCTACACAAATTTATGTCCAAACACCATGCAAAAGTGAATTTTGCATAATAGGTCCCCTTTAAAACATAGACCTACTTTGAGCCACGAGGATGTTAATCAATGGTATATGCTTTTATTGAAGCCATCAGCCCAAATTATTTCAACTTATTTTTTAAATAATCCTGTTCAACATTGAAATTCCTGGTGAAAAACTACATTACCCATGATTCTGCAGAGAAATCTCCAATGAAATCAGAGATATGCAACAAGCAAATCAAGCTATGATTCTGCCAAAAGAACACTATAGTGCTTGGCCACTCTTATGAAGCACTGTGAGTCATGTAGAGTCAGTGTCCCTACTCCCTACTGAAATATTTGTATGCTTAAATAGTGTACCTCAGGGATGACGTGTTTTTGTAGGCAAAACCCGGACGCGAGTTAGCATTTTAGGACCGGTTCCATCGCCCTCAAGTCTATGGGTTTTTTGAATGGGTTTTTGCTAAATCACCTGAAATAAGGTCTGTGGTAAACAAAGCCTCTACATATTTTCACGTTTTGATCTATGACATAAAACACACCAGTTATAACCTGCTTGTGACTTTTTAAACCTTTATTGTGTCTTAAAAACGGCGGTTGCTAACAAGTTGCTAAAAGGGACTACTTCCTTTGGCGGGGACTTTAGACGTCATCATGACAAACAGGACATTTGGACAGCATTTGTCATGAAAAAGTGGATAAGTATTTATACACAGCGCAGATCATAATCAGCGAGCATGTTTTTAAATAAAGTTGTTTTTAAATAAAGTTTGAGGAAGCTTGGTGGTGGTGACGTTGATCCACGACCATGGTGTGCTGTAGTCCGTTTATAGCCTACTGTTAGCTTTTTATATCTGACTACTTTATTTAGGCTTCAAAATGTATAAATGTTGTGTTAACTTGTAAAGATTATCTTGATAGACAAAACGTGTAAGTGTCATAACCCTTTGTTAAACACAGAGCTTATTTTTTGCGATTTTCCAAAAGTCTATGGGAAAAATGCATAGGCTTTCGGTCGAGGGAACCCTTGCGCCACTAACTTCCGGGTTGGCCTACAAAAACACGTCATCCCTGAGGTACTTTATATGCCTATTTTGCAATAAACATCAAGACTTTTTTTTATAAAATCCCAATGAGGAAAAATTAATGGAAAACAAAGTACTTCTGGAACCAAGGCTGCTGAAAAAATGCTGTTGGTGGAGCCGATGTCACCTAATACTTGCATCTGTGTGTTTGGGGCTTTCCTTAAAATTAATTATTTAGGCTCATGCATGTAATTTCTCATAATTTTTCCCTCATCAACTGACCCAAACGATTCCACATCTGTGCAAGAGATTGTGGGCAATTTTAGCCCAAAAAGCATGAAAAACCCGCCAGTAATACTGCACAATCTGGGCAACTTTGTTATTAAATAGCTTTCACCAGGTATTATAGGCTTTCCTGGTTAGAACTGTACAGGACGGTAAATCTGGGCACCCCTGTGTTATTGCCTGAAAGGGACCTTAGGTTGAATCCCGTAGACCATTTAGATCCAGTGCAAACCTAAGGTGAAACGGTTAGTGCACCACAGTCTTCTGATGCCATATTAATAGAGTTGCTTAAATTTACACCACTACTTTTGACCACGTAATTAGACAGCTATGATAATTGGGCATTTTTGATTTTGTACTCAATGCAATGCATGTGCATTTTGAATGTGTTATCATGTCTTTGACTTGTCAGACCAGAGGACATCTCTGTATTTGCCAGAGGACATCCATGTGTTGATCTGGGATCAAAAACAGAAACGCCTCTTAAAGGTCAGAAAGTTCACAATACCACCCGTCCCCACTGAATTATGTTCTATTACACTGTTTGCAAAGCGGTTTTCATCAGCACAGCTTTCTGCCCTAGATGCAGCCTGCGGTCTGGCGTGAATGAAACCCATTGCAACACTTGCTCTCTGTTGCTATCACTCTCTGAATCTCTCTATCGCTCTCTGTCTGCCTGAGAATGATAGAGATGTTTGGTGTTTGACGTAATAGTATTTGACATCTTACTTCTCTGACAGATGAGCGGACATTAATGAAGTATTATTGCAGTCTCCACCAGTAGAGGTCACTGTAGATGCTGATGTCTGGCATCCCTTCAAGCTGTGAATTCAAGGATGAATGTGATGGGAAACATATTAAATGCATCTTCCAGCACTCTTGCTCGAGGTTTGCCATCATTTTTAATAGCATTTGTGTTATTGCTATGTTTCATTTTAAGAGGCCGTTTCCCATTGGTTATTATTATAGGTAAAATCCTATATTTTTATTTGCAGAGACACATATAAGTAAGCATATTTGTGGGGTGACTTCCTGAACATGCCAGACATGTCATTCTCTGGCTCAACCAATGGCATGAGTTTGGGGTAGGATTGCCTTTTAATTAAATACTTTAGGTATACAAAGATGGTGCACTCATATTACTATGAATGGGAGAACACGCAATATGGTGGAATAAGTCCCGCCTTCTAAATTAAAGAGCCAATCGAAAATTGGTTAAGTCATTGCGTCACTACAGCTGTCTTTAGAAGCTCCAGCTGCTATAGAAACAGTCAGTGTTCTGAGACTCAGAGTTATGACTGCACATGTGCATTGGCTGGTCCAACCTGAAAAATGCAGATTTTTTGTCATGACTTGAGCATTTAGAAAGAAAAATTATGAGACAGTTGTTGTCAGATTTCATTGGTGATTTCAAATATGAAATTTAATCGTAAGCTTGGTGAACAGCTTTGGAGAATTTAATGTTTCCCCATTCATAGAGATAGCAGCTGCACTTGCATGACTGAAATAGCTGCCTGAGAGAAGTTTCAAAGATGGCCACCAAATGAAATGACTTGCCTCAAAGGGACTTTGCTTTTAATAGGCTGTTTAGCAGGAAATTGAGTAGAGCTATGTACAGAGTAGCATACCATACTACTGTTTTTACTGTAGTATAAAGTATGTATATTTTACATAGTATGTCATTTTTTTTTTTTTGGTATGCATAGTAGTCTAGATAAGAGTACACTGTTCTGGGTAGCATATTTCAAAATGCAATGAGCTCAATGCAATGTACTCCTTATGAATAATGAATCTGAAGTAATATCAGCTGTGATTTCTAACATCTCTTTCTAGACTCAATATTGAATTTGACTGCCTAAAGTTAAGAGATTTTTTTTTTATTGCTTAAATTCATACAATATTTAAAAATAACCATAAATCAGCAACAATGTAGCATACTACTGTTTGAGACATTTATCAGTGCATAATGCCATTCTGTCTCTAAAAAGAAACTAGGAAGTACTTTAATATATTTATATTTTTAAAGTAGTAAAATATGCAGTATGCAGTATACAATATGCACTAAAGAAAAGCATTGCATTTTTAAGAATTTAAGCATTTAAAGGGATAGTTGACACAAAAATGAAAATTCTGTCATTAATTACTCACCCTCATGTCGTTCCACACCCGTAAGACTTTCGTTCATCTTCAGAACACAAATTAAGATATTTTTCATAAAATCCAGCAGCTCAGTGAGGCCTGCATCGCCAGCAAGATGAGCACTTTTAATGCCCAGAAAGCTACTAAAGACATATTTAAAACAGTTCATGTGACTACAGTGGTTCAACCTTAATGTTATGAAGCGACAAGAATACTTTTTGTGCGCCAAAAAAAATAAATAAAAAATAACGACTTTATTCAACAATATCTAGTGATGGGCGATTTCAAAACACTGCTTCATGAAGCTTCGAAGCTTTACAAAGCTTTTCTTTCGAATCAGTGATTCGGAGCGTGTATCAAACTACCAAAGTCACATGATTTCAGTAAACGAGGCTTCGTTGCGTCGTAAGTGTTTCGAAATTTCAGTGGTTCCCCACTGGGGGGCGTGACTTTGGTAGTTTGATACACGCTCCGAACCAATGATTCGAAACAAAAGATTCGTAAAAAACTCGTAGAATTCGTAGAATCTACTAAAGCTTCGTAGCTTTAGTAGATTTCTAGGCATCTGAAAGTGTTAATTATCTTGCTGTCAACGGAGGCCTCACTGAGCCATCGGATTTTATCAAAAATATCTCAATTTGTGTTCCGAAGATGAACGAAGGTCTTACGGGTGTAGAACGACATGACAGTGAGTAATTTATGACAGAATTTTCATTTTTGGGTGAACTAACCCTTTAATAACAGACGTGTTTGGGAAACCAAGCACTCAGTTTGGTGCCACTAAAACTTTTATGATAGACACAGACTGTGTGTGTTTATGACATATGATATGCAGTAGAATTTAAAAATAAAACATTTATGTAAATGATTTTTGGCCATTGCAATCATTCAAAAGGAGCAAAAGGAACTGAAATGTATTGGCATATCTGTAGGCAATTATAGGTTTGACTGAGGGTGATACTGTAGGACTCTTTATAAAACAGGGTGTATTTTCTCTCTGATATGACTTCCTGTTCAAATATCTTCCATTTCAGCCTGAACTATGCTGCCTGGCCACCCACACAGTTCGCTTGCTGACATTTAGCAAAAATTCAACATTCCTCTTTCCTTGGTATGTAAAAACTGTGCATCAACTTAACTAGATCATATTTCTATGAATTATTTATGCTATGAGATAAACACTTTTGTGACTGTCGATACTGTTTTTGGTGATAATGAAATCAACAGAGACTGTAAGAAGACACCAACTTTCCTCAAGTAATTTCAGCCTGCACACTTGATCCCCTGCAATTTTGGGCCATGTGACCAGTAAGATCATCCATCCATAATTTTGCACAACATTTAAGAAACAATCAGTGCTTTTATGTACAATAAATCTTACAGCACATATGATATTGCATGTTTTTGCATTACTCTGTAAGCGGTTTAACTTAAAAAAAATGTGTTCTTGAGAGTTTAGCACTACTCTGAAAATCTCACAGATGAACACATCTCTCCTCAATGGAGACAATTCTACCAACTGTCTCCTCTGTAAGTTTTTGTCTGCCCTTCAAAGAAGCAGAACGTATGTGTTTTTCATGCAGCGTTTCGACCTTGAAGTTTTCCCTGCTTGTAGAGTATGGATCGCAGACGAGAGCTCTCTGTCAGATCGGCAGACAGAGGTGTAGCCTCTTACTGTCTGTATCGATCCGTCTTTGTGCGCTGCCGTGGATCTATAACACGTTTCAATCACAGCTGGGCCACGATCTTCACACGCAGCAGGCCGAGGGCCGACACACACAACACACCAGCTGAGAGGTTCAGAGAGTGTGCTGCATCAAAAACTAAAGCATTGATTGTTGCTTTTCTTAAGTGTTGCACAAAATAAAGGTGTCAAACACTTGTAATTGAAATGTTCACAGACATACAGCAAACAAAATAGTTTTTTTTGTTTCTTATCTGAAAAAAAAAATAGACTTAAATGGTTTCATTTCAAACTTTTATTTCAACTACTGACTGTTTTAAATTCTCCTAGGCTCGACAGATAGATAGATAGATAGGTGGATAGTCAGACTAGATAGATAGATAGATAGATAGTCAGACTAGATAGATAGATAGATAGTCAGACTAGATAGATAGATAGATAGATAGTCAGACTAGATAGATAGTCAGACTAGATAGATAGATAAATAGTCAGACTAGATAGATAGATAAATAGTCAGACTAGATAGATAGATAGATAGTCAGACTAGATAGATAGATAGATAATCAGACTAGATAGATAGATAATCAGACTAGATAGATAGATAATCAGACTAGATAGATAGATAGTCAGACAGGATAGATAGATAGTCAGATTAGATAGATAATCAGACTAGATGGATAGATAGTCAGACTAGATAGTCAGACTAGATAGATAGATGGATAGATAGATAATCAGACAGGATAGATAATCAGACTAGACAGATAGATAGATAGATAATCAGAATAGATAGATAATCAGACAGACAGATAGATAATCAGACAGATAGATAGATAGATAGATAGATAATCAGACTAGATAGATAGATAGATAATCAGACTAGATAGATAGATAGATAGATAGATAGATAATCAGACTAGATAGATAGATAATCAGACTAGATAGATAGATAGATAGATAATCAGACTAGATAGATAGATGGATAGATAGATAGATAGATAGATAGATAGATAGATAGATAGATAGATAGATAGATAGATAGATAGATAATCAGACAGACAGATAGATAATCAGACAGACAGATAGATAGATAATCAGACAGGATAGATAGATAATCAGACTAGACAGATAGATAGATAATCAGACTAGACAGATAGATAGATAGATAGATAGATAATCAGAATAGATAGATAATCAGACAGACAGACAGACAGATAGATAGATAGATAGATAGATAGATAGATAGATAATCAGACAGACAGACAGATAGATAATCAGATAGATAGATAGATAGATAGATAATCAGACAGGATAGATATATAATCAGACTAGACAGATAGATAGATAGATAGATAGATAGATAGATAGATAGATAGATAATCAGACAGGATAGATAGATAGATAGATAGATAGATAGATAGATAGATAGATAGATAGATAGATAGATAATCAGACTAGATAGATAGATAATCAGACAGGATAGATAGATAATCAGACTAGATAGATAGATAATCAGACAGGATAGATAGTCAGACAAGATAGATAGATAGATAGTCAGACAAGATAGATAGTCAGTCAGACAATATAGACAGATAGATAATCAGACAGGATAGATAGATAGATCGGATGGATAGACAGATAGATAGATAATCAGACTAGATAGTCAGACAGGATAGATAGATAGACAGACAGACAAAATAAACATTACGGCTGTCTCACTGCAGGCTACACGCGTCTCCAGATAAATAAACAATTTCAACAAGGCTGGTGTCACGCCTCTCCTCAATTAATTTCTTTTCTCAATTTAAATAAGACAGAAATACAAGAATTCAGTCAAGGATTTTCAAAAAATGCTCCAAAACCTTCAAGTGTTCAAGGTGTCATGACTCATGGAACTGAGCGGGTTGTTTACACAGACAATTAAACTGTCATTACGTCTGGCGAAAGATAAAACGGCACCGTTGAGTTTGTAGACATAGTGTTTATTCTTGGCTACTTGAGAGTATAGCAACAAATTGAAATTAACCGTGTGTAATACGCTGACAAGATGCATTTTAATGTGCCATTAAGGTGCCGCCATTTCCTGTATATATTAATTCTGGCATTAATTAGATTATGTCAAGTGCTTGTTTGTGTGGGCCTCACTACGATATGTCACTTGTCCCAATAAAGGTGGCACCTTTACAGGTCTTGTAATTTCCTCGTTGTTTCCCACTCGAGTGCCAACTAATCCACCAATATAAGCAGCGCAACACTTCAATCTTCAGCTTAACAGGCTGGAGATGAGCAGAATATTGGATACAGAGGGGTGATTAGAGGTCATGTGATGTCACTGTCAGCAAGCCAATGACCTCTGTCACAGCGTCTGCCATTTAAATGTCAAAATGTGCATCTGTGTCGGATGGCCATCATCTCTCTCTTGCCCACATTTGCATTTCAGAGAGTCCCTGTTCGCTGTCAAAAAAAAAAAGCAGCCCATCAAACCTCATGCGCCAACGTACTGGGCATCTCTTCAAACGTCCCCCGCACATGTGTGCCCGAGCCAGATGCTAATTCACAGCAATTAAAATAGATATCACAGGCATTTACTCAATCAGAAAATGATGAGCAGGATGCTAAATATACAGTGAAATGAGTGAGATGTTTGTCACGTCACAGCATGAGTGATGTTTGTTCTTTCTGACAGCGTTCATGAATGTTTCTGAGCTTGAAGTCAAGTTGAAAAATAGTTCATGTGGCTTGTGCTGCAAGGAAAACAGATTTGATACAATGTGTGTTTTAATGCTAATTGTATGAATTTGTCAAGAACATAATATATATATATATATATATATATATATATATGTATAAATGTGTATGTATATATATATATATATATATGTATATATGTGTGTGTGTGTGTGAGTGTGTGTGTGTGTATAAATACACACTATATATGTGTATATATACACACAATAAAAATAACATTTTTATTTTAAATAAAATTATTTGTATTAAAATGTATAAAATACAATATAAATAATAGTAATATTTAATAAATATGTATAATGTTTGTTATAATATATATTACAAACATAAATAAATAATAACTGCATTTATTTATAATTTTAAAAATCAGTACAAAATTGTCATGCATTGAGAATAATGACAATATGAGAAAAAATACTAGTAAAAGTCTGAATGCATTATGATAATTAAAATTTGGGGGTGAAATTTGTTTAATTGTAATGAAAACAGTGTCACAATGTAAAGAAAATGTCCTAAACATATGCTTTATGCTAATTGTATGTTTTTCATGTGGGACTACACTGTAAAAAATTATGTTTTGAAGTTTACAAATTATTTACATATTATACAATTATTTACAATATATTTACAATTATTAAACATATGTGACCCTGGACCACAAAACCAGTCATAAGGCTTATTTTTCTGAAATTGAGATTTATACATCATCTGAAAGCTGAATAAATAAGCTTTCGTTATAAGCGTTAATGTATGGTTTGTTAGGATAGAACAATATTAGGCAACTATTTGAATATCTGGAATCTGAGGGTGCAAAAAAATCAAAATATTGAGAAAATCACCTTTAAAGTTGTCCAAATAAAGTCCTTAGCAATGCATATCCACTCACAAAAATACATTTTTGATATATTTACAAAATATCTATCCTAATGATTTTTGGCATAAAAAAAATCGATAATTTTGACCCATACAATGTATTGTTGGCTATTGCTACAAATATACTCGTGCGAGTTATGACTGGTTTTGTCGTCCAGGGTCACATAATTTCAGCCTTTCCACTTCAAAATTTCATGTTCAAAAATTCTGTGTTTCTTGCCATCAGGGTTGCCAGGTTTTCACAACAAAACCCACCAAGTTGCTACTAAAAACTAACCCAAAACTAGCCCAAATAGCCATTCAGGGGGATAAAATCCGCATTTTTGGCAGGGTTCCCCTGGTAAAAGTCGCATTCCAGGGGCTAAATATCATGTTATTTGGGGTCACTTTAACCTGCGGACATAAAAAAACAACCCGCGGTAACAGTGTTAAAGTAGCCCAATTCCGCGGGAAAATCACGGACCTGGCAACACTGCTTGCCATTTCTTTATTTGTAAAATTTACTAGCAAATTCTGAGTGATATGTTTTTCAGTGTACAGAGGCAATATATGTAAAAAATCTCTTTGTTTAAAGAAAAAAAGCAGATTGCCCTCAGTAACAAATGTTTTTAAGAGTATGAGGTCACATCCATTCATTCTTGGATGTGACATGTATGTATACTTACAATTTTAAGCAAAATTGGAAGTTTACCTTGAGCAAACCAAAAATAATGACACAGCATCAATCAACTCCAGCAACCTCGGCGCGTCTGCTGGGTTGAAACGACGCTCGGCGGCCACTTGCTGCTGCCTGTTTAATAGTTCTTTTACGAACTAATACTAAGCAACAAAACAGCATCATGCTTCCTCATATTTGTGAAGACAGCAAGACTTATTTCCGCCTGAATCTATTAAATCTGGCTGTGATTTCTCCGTGCACTTCATTAAAAGAGCTTTGAGGAGCACAGCTTGAGAGTGATGTATCGCTCAGCTCCCAGATTGAAGTCCCATACATCATTTTCATTGCAGTAGTTTTCCTTCATCTCACTCCTCTTGAGCGCGCCTACTAGATAATAAACTTTCTCGAAGAGAGTTATAATTCTCGAAGACAAATATGATATCTTTGGGTTTTGGAGAAGTTCCTGTTTGTTTAAATGTCCACCAAGCTCTAATGAAGAGAAGAGCTTTCTGCACCTGTCTAAAGTTGACTTACTTGCACGTCGGCCCATTCCAGTCACGTAACGCATGCCGGGCCCTCTGGCTTTCCCCTCTATGCACACCACTAACGGGATTTCATATGCGTCCACTCCAATTGGCCGGATAGAGATGCTCTATTGCCTTCCCGAACCCCTGAGGCGAGCCAACTTTAGGCTATGTTTTAATCAGTGCTCAGCCCATCCTGTTTACTCCCCTATCAGGAGAGCATCTATAAATACCTACTAGAATGAATAATTGTAGCCCTTGGTGAGTTTCCAAGGGCTTCCTATAAGAAAAAAAAACAAAGCAGAGTGATATTAAAGTGGGAATATACAGTATCCATGGCTGTCTAGTGCAGAAAGCAGTCGTCTTTACTCTATAAACACCCTGTCGGTGTCTCTTGAACAGTTTTGGATCGCATGTCGCTCTTTGAAACGATGTAGCAATTACATTGTCTCCCTTTGCCCGAGGACCCCAAATTAAAACGAATGAGCCATCAAAGTTCTCTGCGAAACTGTGGGACAGCACACGAGATGCATGGTGCTGTAGGTATAGGCTTTGTTTGGAAAGTCTAAATGACGCTGCTGTTGTTGTTATTGATGCAATCTTGTCTTCAAGCTCCCACAGCGGAGAACAAAAAGGAAAAAAAGTACCAGCATATTTTCCGACCGTGGAGAGCTGTTATCTGACAAACTATACCACAGTAACTACATTGAAATCAATAGTGCTGGATCTTTTTCTTTCATCTAAAATTATACCGAGCAAGTTTACTTTGTTGTTGGATTGCATGTCGAAGTAATCAATGTACAAAACGGTATAATGTGTGTACTGATAGCCGAACAGTTACAAGCGATGTACAATTTAGACCGTTTTCAAAATATATTATACAGCAACATCAACATTTCAAACGTCTCAACTGTCATATGCGTGGACAGAAATTGTGCATTTTTCTTTAATAATATGGCATTTGATTTTTAGATCTAATGTTTCCTCTTTCTCAAAGTCAACATGAAAGTGCATCCGCAACTGATTTGACTTTCATAATGTGATGCAGTGTAATGAAACAGGGTGTTTGAGAAGAAAAAATGGACTTGATTTTATCCATTGGGAATGTAGATACTGAAGTTCACACTTTAGAGCATCTTGATGTATCCCAAAGGTAATGCTTTTTGAATCTAATCACTATTATTATTAACCAACATTAAACCCAAATAAGTTGGGCTAACTCAAAAAATTTGAGTTAATCAGTTACATCAAATTTTTTGAGTTATGATGTTCCTAATTTTAAGTAAGCAGAACTATCAAGTTTTGAGTTTGTAGTACTCATGCATGTTAATTGGCCCTAACTTGAAGTACTGAGTTAGCTAACTCATACATTTTGATAGCAAATAACATAAAAGATTTAGTTAATTAACTTATTTTTATTTTGAGTTCTTGCAAATCAAATGAGTTATTTACTTCACTGTAAACCCTAATAAGTTGCCAGAACTCAAAATTTGAATGAGCATTTTTAAAGTTAAGAAATTCAAAGGTTAAGTAAGATTTTTATTAGGTGCAACTTGAAATATTTGAGTACACTAATTTATACATTTAACTAAAAATTATCATGTTATCTCAATGTAAATATTTTGCTAGCTATAACAAACTAATTCAGAAAATGCCAACTTGCTAATTTGCTAACATGTTAACAATAGCATGGTATAGCACTTACTGGATGAGTACAGCAACTTAAAACATGTAACTTACCTGCTCTCAAATCAAGAAGCATGTGCCACTTGTCACCATGATGGTAACTCTCGAAAAAAAACACATCAACAGGAACTCTTCTGAATTAGCATAACAAAACATTAATCAGTACTAAATCTCCCGTACCATTAATCTTGCACAAAACAAAACAAAACAAAACAAAAAACATAACACTTAATTTTAGCCTTTACTCTCCATTTCGAGTGCCAAGGGCAAAGTTTCAGGTAAACTTAAGTTAGTCTAAATTAAAAGAAATGAGTTCATACAACTCAAAACAATGAAACAGTTCAGTTTACTTAAAATATATCAGTGCTGTCAACTCAAAAGAAAAAGAAAGTTGTAAATACTCATAACAGTTAATGTAACTGATTTAATTTAAGTTTGTCCTACTCAAACCAATTAAGTATTTTGAGCATTAGGGTTTATACTTAGTTAACTATAACTTAACACTGTTCTTATAGCTCAAACATAAAGCATGGTGCTAGCATGATTAATTGCATTTTTTTTTTTTTTTTTTATCCTTAAAATAAGGTTGAACTCTCAGTTTGTAAAATTTGATGAAAGATTACAAAATTGATTTTTATTTAGAACAACATGCACTGATGAACTGTACAAAATAAGACTAGGAACATGTTCAGAAAGTAAATAGGGCCCATGTTGACTTTAAAGGCCATCCTTAAAGACACACCGTTCGCACTACATAATCAACCTTCTGGAAAACTTCTCCAAACTGATGTTTTGGTTCCTTAAAGTAATTAGTGAGTTTGACAAAGCCAGCTGAGCCGTTGATTACAGATATTTATAACAATGACAGAAACCTGGAGAGGAGACAACATTCTCCTCTGCCACCACGGAGAGGTCAGGACAGCTTTCTTACTCAAACTAATGAGGGAATTTAAGATTCACTCATGAAACACGGTGATGCTGAGTCATGAACAAAAGCTAGAGGTCTGAAGAAACAGCTATAAAGTTTTCAAGAGGAACAGCTTGAAGTTTGGGACATTCTGCTATTAACCGGTTTCAAGCTTCCCCCGTCCAAACACTGGACATCAACAGGCTTTGTTTGAGGTAACAACATCTGTGAACAGATCATAAGATGATAACTGAAAAACAATACAAAATCTATATGGATTGATGTTGAGTTTGTTGGGTCTAGAAAATGGTTCTGCAACTAACAACTGTTAGCTAAATTGGGCCGTAAACTAAAGTGTGGCCATTGTTTTTTTCAATAATGTAATGTATGCTATATAACGTGTGATGATTTTTTTTTTAATTTTTTTTACATTTAATCACTACATAAGATCTCAAACCAAAGTAATCAAGAATGATTTGTATTATTATCAGTAATCGTAATGAATTTACTGTCAACTGATTTACAGATATTTATAGATTTTATTGATTAGCTGATTCACAAATGAATGAATCTTATGAACTGGTTATTTTTAGTGAATCATCAATATACAGCATAGCTAGTGTAATCTAAGGCCACGTTCACACTGTCAGTTTTGGGGACTGACAACCGTATTCTGCTGCTGTGCGAACGTGGCGAACATAAACTGGAACTAGTATATAGCCTGATTCACAAACAAATGACTCTTATTAGCCGATTCTTTTTAATGAATCATTAACATACAGCACAACCTGTGTGGTCAGATTCAGTTCATGAACTAATGACTCAGTTCATGAACTAATGACTGATTCCTTTCTACAACATTCAGCATGATTAGTGTAGTCTGATTCAGAAACGACTCTTATGAGCTGATTCTTTTAAATAAATCATTAATGTACAGCATAAACATTGCAGTCTGATTTACAAACTAATCACTCTTATGAGCCATTTGTTTTGTGATTCAACAATCTGATTCACGAACAAATTAGTCGGTTCTTCTCATGGAGAGTTCAAAAGATTTGAAAGATATTGATGTCTATATTGAAGTTAAGCACGTTGTGTGACATATTAAAATTTAAAATAACTCTTTTCTATTTGAATATATTTTTAAAATGTAATTTATTCCTGTGATGTCAAAGCAGAAATTTCAGCATCATAACTCCAGTCTTAAGTGTCACATGATCCTCCAGAAATCATTCTAATATGCTGATTTGATGCTCAAGTAACATTTCTTATTATTATCAATGTTGGAATTATTTGTGCTGGTTAATATTTTGTGGAAATATTTAATGAATAGAAAGTTCAAAAGAACATTTTAATGTTTTAAATGAAAATCCTGTTTAACATTATAAATGTCTGTCATCTTGAGGCTCAACCAATTAGAATCAAGGACCGGAACTATCCGTTTTATAAACAGATATAGATATTCCAGAGAGGTCATTATATAAAGAAAGCCAGTCAACTTTTTTCCAGATGCATGTCTCATAATAAATTCCTGCGGCCTTTTGGGCTTTTCTGACCAATGTACCCTTTCTCTCCGAACACAGGTGGGGCAACGAGGCAAATTCCCCTTCTCTCACCAAACACAGGTGGGGCAAAGAGACCAATCCTCCAGCGACAAGAGGGCCTGTCGGTCTGGGAACGAGTGTCCGTGCCATACTTGAGCTTTCTCAGGTAGATCAAACAAAACAGCTCAACAATGAACAATCCTGAGAGAAAAAAAAACAGAGAAAGGTCACGTTTGGAAAATATGTAATTCCCGTTTATACGAACGTGATCTGCCTATACTCCCAACGCACAGTGCGACGCCCGCTCTGCGAGTGGTAAAAATGGTATTTAAAAAAAAACTAAAACAATAGACCCCTCTGACTTACCTGTGCATTCTTAGAGGATTAGCTTGCATGGTGAGACGCTAGGCCAGCCTAGGAGAGGAAGAGGGGGACGTGAAGGCTTTTAATCGATTCCCAGGCTGTCGGGACCACCAGCCTCACACAAGGGAGCTATTATGAACGTTACCTGCTTTCCAGTACCCAGAGGCTCAGTTCAAAGGGTCTTGAGATGGACTTTCAAGCCCGG
The DNA here is from genome assembly GCF_019924925.1 of Ctenopharyngodon idella. Taxonomy (NCBI): domain Eukaryota; kingdom Metazoa; phylum Chordata; class Actinopteri; order Cypriniformes; family Xenocyprididae; genus Ctenopharyngodon; species Ctenopharyngodon idella. The sequence continues at coordinate 28,036,969 of NC_067230.1, forward strand.
TGGGGAAGTGTCACCCTACACCGCTGTGAACAGAGCACGGGTTTTGATGATCCGAGGGGGAAGTATCAATGGGACGCACAGCAGCTGTAAATGTGCACTCACCGCCCAAACGACAACGCCGGGTGCTAGAGGTCAGACAAGGATAAGACCGCTTGAAATGGCGTTTTAATAAGTCTGTACAGATAGGGAGGTGATTAAAAAATGAAGAGGATGAGATACATTTGTAAAACGGCACGCTGGTAGCGGTTTATGCCTCGGGTTATATCTTAAAAGCGTGACTCACAACTGGCTTGTCAAACCATGAATGCTATAAATGAAGTTCGATATGTGGTTGCTTGACTTGAATGCAGCTTGTACCTTCAAAGCATTTCCTAAAACAACACCATTGAGGAGATGATTAAGGTATTTCTCTCATTTCCCTACATCATCTTGTTTTCTGTTCCCCTAGCCATAATTCTTTGAGGAAAAGGAAGTGCTAAAGTGCCCTACAGTTTCTTTGAGGTTAGATTAATTGGTGAAGAACTTGTACTAAAGATTTTCGGATGTTTTCAACCATGTGTGAAACCCTCATTATAATGTTTATGTCAAAACTCTAACAGGACTTTTCCTTGGTTTCTGTCTGCGGATGAAGGAAAACATGATCAAAGTGCGACTCTCGCTAACCAAATCCCACCAGAGATGTCGGATACAAAGGAAGATTGAAGTAAAATTCTTCTTAAAAAAAAAAAAAAAAAAGCGCAAAGGAAACTGAGGTGCCAACATGTTAGGAGTGAAAAATCCCGAAAAACAAAAGGTTGCATCAATAGTTCATGGGATTTTTTTTAGGTTTGTCTTTTTATATCCTTTGCCTTATATTTACCTCTGTTGTCAAAGGATTGCTGTTCTCCTGCTACGATTCAAACAGCTCCAGATGAAGAGGATTCAAGATGGAAGCTTTAGTTGATGCTGTCATATCTGTGTAGCACTGTGAGTTCAACTCAAGGTTATCAGGTTCTCAGTGGCATTGTTGCACCTGCCACAGAAAGAAGACTACGTTTATTTAACATTGTCCACAAAATAGTGTCCCACAGGGTTCTGTCAGTGGACCGCTATCGTTATCTTTTCTAACAGTTGGGCTTTGTTCATAAGTTGAGTGGTGTAATATTTTAAGATTGCTATGAAAACCAGAGATGGTCATGGACAGGTCATCTGGAAACATTATAGATATCACCTCCTCCCTCAGGTGAGAAAAGCCTTTTTTCCTTCCTTTAATTGTTTGGTTCACGCCTACAGTTCACACATATCAAATATTTTCACGTCAGCTTTACTCTTTAAACAATGTATCCAAAGCCTGGTGACCTTTAAAACAGAGCTGCAACAAATACTGTAACAAATGTATTGCTGATTTTTAGTTATTGAGCTCCAGAAAGTTTATAAAAGCACCATAAAACTAGTCAACGCAACTCTTTACTCCATGCACTTTTATCCAAACCTTCTAAAGTTGTACGACTGACTTTGTTCTGTGGAGCATTAAAGAAGACATTTTGAGAAATTTCTGTTTTTTCGTCCACACAGTGGAAGTCAGTGGGCTCCAGTGTTGAGTGGTTCCCAACATTCTTCAAAATATCTTCCTTTGTGTTTCACAGGAAGTAAGTCACACAGGTTTTTGAACGACATGAGGGTGAGTAAATGATGACAAAATTGTAATTTTGGGGTGAACTATCTTCTTGAAATCAACATGAAGTGATATTTACAACCCATTTACTTCCATAATCAATCGTATTTATGAGCAAATATGGATAATCAAAGAGAATAAAAATGTGGAATTTGAAAAGTAGGCCAGAAATGCAGCCAGGTTATTGGAAAGGAAAGTTTGAGAAGTAAAGGCGGAGCAATTTTGATTTATTATTATAAAGACAATCACAGTAAGACGTATTAAACAAGAACATGCATTTAAAAAGATAGATTTCATGTTGATTAAGTTGTTAGTCAATGCAGATGAGATCTGAGACCTATGGAGCAGAACATTTTCAGTGAATAATTTTTGTAAATAAATTTCATCTGTTCCTCACATAAAGGCTCCAGAAGACTTAGAATTTAATGAACGAGTTGCATAAACTACTTTTATGGTGCTGCTTTGTCATTTTTGGTGAGTTAGGTGAGTAAATGACAACATAATTTTCATTTTTGGGCGAACTATTCCTTTAACCTTTCCCGATGACATTCTTCAAGAGTTTTATAACTTTCTCCCAGCATTAATTCCCATTAAACTCTGACAGGCACTGTTGGGAAGCTGATTGTGAACTCGGCACAATAGAAAAAGTGGGAGCAGCAGCCTCGGCCCTGACATCTGCCCAGCTCCTAAACACTTCTCGTCCCGCTGTGTCCTTCTGTTCAACAGACCTCTGTCCTTCAAATCTACAGCAGCAAGATAAGATGACGACCGCCTGCAAATCCAACTGCCGGTAACTAGGTGTGAAACCTTCCTTGTGCTCTTGAGCAGTCTATTTCTGACTTAATAGAAGATAGGTATTGTTTAATGTCCTTCTCATCTGAAATGATTTGGAGCTGATGAATAAATGAGATACAGGAAGGCCGTAGCGAGGATTCCGCCGAGACTCAGTCTCAAACAAAGCTGGAATTAGTGTCAGCCTAACGTTATGTACCCTGCGCTGAAGAATACGAGCATCACTGCCTCATTATCTCCAATAAGCGTCAATTAGCCATTCTGTAATGATACCGCTACCACACATGCCAACAAGGCCAATTTAAATAGGGCTATTAAAAGCAAAATGATCCTTGTTTATGATAATGAGATGTGGATTGGGTACAATTCAACGCTCTTTATATATATATATATATATATATATAAAAGAAGATATGAACATAAACAAGGGCATTGTTATATCTGAGTTTTTAAGTTCTGAATGTAAATAATCAGAGTTATGTTAAATAACCCCAAGGCTGCTGCTAAAATTCACAGGACGTGAGATAATTATTATGGGTTGGCACACCAGACCCAATAACGTTCCTGATGATTGAACTGTATAGACCTATGTTTTGTATTGTATTAGGATCAGTTCAGCCAAAAATAAAAATTGTCAAGGTTTTCTTTCTGAGGAACAAAAGAAGTTGTTTTACTGAAGGATCACACTTAAATGTTCTGTACAACAAAAGCAAATATAATGACTAGGGGTTGTCAATCAATCAAAGTTGAAATAATTGAAATAAAATAAACAAGACGGGTTGTTTAAAGTATGTGTGTGTGTGTGTGTGTGTGTGTGTATAGTAGAGATCAAAAGTTTACATACCCCTTGCAGAATCTGTAAAATGTTTTTTTTTTTTTTTTTACAAAATAAGAACATAATTCTACAAGATAAGACATTTATCAGACGTTTAGGCTCTGTTGTGCAACGAATCCTCTGCCATGGTCTTGTCAGTCATCTCATCACTTACTCTTGTCACATGATCAGTGAACTCTGATTCCTGCTGCGCTACGTAGTGTTGGATGAGCTGGATGGAACTGAAGCGACTGTTATCCAACTGAATTAAATGGTTTTTATTTTTATAAAAAGCAAAACAACCGTGGAGGCATAATGTAAATGTAGCGGTGACATATTCTAATCTAATTTCACACTCACCCTCCGTCATGGCTATACTGTATCACGAGACTGCTTTTCGCCTCAACGAGAAATCTTGTCACGTTTTAATCTTGCGAGATCTTGTCACACCCCATATATATATATATGTATATATATATATATATATATATATATATATATATAGTGTATTATATGAAAATAATATACACAAGACAAAATAACTGAATTTATAAAAATGACCTTTGAGTTTACAGACCCTTGAATTGTAATACTGCATGTTGTTACGTGGATGATTAACGGCTGTTTTCATGTTTTGTGATAGTTGTTCATGAGTCACTGAGACATCCTCCAGGTTCTGCACATTATTTGGTTTTCCAGCATCTTCTGCATATTTGACCCCTTTTCAGCAGCGACTATATGATGTTGAGATCCATCTTTTCACACTGAGGACAACTGAGAGACTCATACGCAAGTATAACAAAAGCTGCAAACATCAAGAGTAGGGGGTAAAAAAACTTTTTGAATTTGATGATCAGGGTAAATTGTCCTTATTTTGCCTTCTGGGAAAAATGTAGGCAGCTTCTGAAGGGCAGTACTAAATGAAATGAAAAAAAATATGATCTTTAAACAAAATAAGAAAAATTCACACATCATCATCTTGTTCAAAAGTTTACACCCCCCGGCTCTTAGCGCATCGTGATTCCCTCTGGAGCATGAGTGAATGTTTTGCATCAAACATTAGAAACACAAGACACATAAAAAGTGCTTGTGTGAATCACCTTCATCCATACAAACATGCGTAAAAATTTTGGCTAATATTCTCATGACACCTGGGAGGATGAAGGACAGGCTTCTTATTTACAACAGATTCTCTTAATTAAAGACCACCATAATCAGACTCACAAGCTTCAAACAGTCTGCGCTGCTATCACAGGACTGCCTTATTTCTTTCTGTAGTACTTATGCTGTATTACACTCCTCGTACAGTTTTAGGGCGAGAGGATGGGCTACTGTCATTGAGACGTTAGCAAATAGACATGCTATGAGTGGCTCAAGCCCCTCGGAGATACGAAGTATCATTTTACCATAATTTTACGCCGGACTGCTTCACAAACGAGGGTCGATTCAACGCTGGATTTGCACAAAAGATTAACATGACGGCACATGCTAGTCGATGAGTTGAATCAACTCCACAGAAACTACATAAATTTATCCACTAACCATTCAGAAATGTCCAGTTTCATTCTATAAGTTGTAACTTCTTCCTGAGTCTCTCCATCAGTGTCTGACTCTGGTTTGAACAATGTAAGGCTGAACACCGTTACTGACAATCCTCATTTTGGCTGCGTGAGGTTCTCCAGCTTTGTTGTTGTTGAGCAACTGAAGCGCGAGCTGTTAAAGCTCTGCCCCCTTCTGGAAAGCAGCTCATTTGCATTTAAAGGGACACACAAAAAGGGGCAAATTTGACAAGCCATAATAAATGATCTGTGGGGTATTTTGAGCTGAAACTTCACAGACACATTCTGGGGACATCAGAGACTTATATTACATCTTGTAAAAGGGGCATTATAGGTCCCCTTTAATGTAAAGAATAATGCCCTGTTATCTGTGCAGCTGTGTGTTAATTTTCAAATTTCATGTGTGTTGTGCCATATTAATATATTTGCATATATTTACATACTTTACAAAGCTATTAAAATGATTAATGTACAGACTGTTGTGGGAGGGACAATGAAACATTTAGCTGGACTTTAGCTTTGGTTGAAAGTTGAAAAATTTATTTTTGTTTAATGCATATTTTCATTTTTTCATAAAAATGAGTTTGAGATCAAACAATAATTGGCAGACCCCCTGCAGTACCACTGCGGACCCCCTGTTGAAGACCCCTAAGGTTGAATTTTTATGTTCTAGTTTATGAGCTGACTAATACAGAGTTGTGTGTCAAAAATATATTTATGATTTTTGCCTGCAGATCATGAAAAATCCTATTAAAGGAGAGAATTCGAGACATATCTAGAGACTGGAGACTTGGTGGAGGACTCTTCTGACTTGGACTAGTAAGTAACCACTTAGCAACCACACAGAACACCCTAGCAACGCATAAAAAAATGCACATACATGGCAACACCCTGGCAACCACCCATCACCCTTGCATTGTGTCAAACATTCAAAAGCATTCAAATCAGCTTTGATTCTGAAACTGATACTAAAAAGAATAAAACAAACCATTTCATTTGTTGTTTTTGTTTGTTAAATTCTATGCAATGATCCCTGTCATTTGACAAAATGTTTGGTTTTGGATTTGTGTGCATATAGGTCTGCCAGGAAGAAAAATCATTACTGAAATCATTGAATCATTACTCACTGGCCTTGAAATTTTGTTTTTCCAGCTATTTTGACAGTAACTCCAGAACAGTGGAATGATTAGCTGTCACAGTGTGTTCAGTAATGACATTCGTTGCGGTGCACCCTACATACTAATAATGCCAGTAGTCTCATTGTGTTTAACGTGCCGTCCTGCATCCAATTTCCCACCAACAAAATCCTGTCATTGAGGATAAGTCCAATCTTCAAACCAATCAGCTATTAGTATATCCCTCCAGGTCCATTTGCATATTTATTGCCCAATCAAAGCAGCTCCTGTCATATCTCAAACATATGTTTGCCTGGCTGCGGTCAAAGTATTCCCCGACTATTTTATAGCTTTTTAAAGGATTATGAAGAGGTCACAAATGAACTTTTAGCAATGTAAATAATCACTTGCATCTTGGAAATCTTCAGAGAAGTAAATATATTAGATTCTGAAGGCTTATCTGTTGTGGATGTTCATGCATGCTAAATGGCTCTCGGGTAGTATGAATAAACTGTATCCTTCCTGATAACAAGTTTAAGTAATTTGCATTTATTACAATAATTGTCACTGCAACATATTTAAGTGGTTGCACTTGCATATCTACACATCCATACCTTAGCAAGTATCATTAAATGCAATAATGCAAGAGAAGAATATGTCTCGTGTTTGCTAATAAGTGCATGACTGAATTGCTGGCACGGATGCTTTTTCCTGATATGGCATGTCTGTTTAACTCAATGGACACAGTGGGTGAGATTCTGAGGAGCCTGATAAGTCATTTATGATGCCAACTACATTCATCTCAAGGGTACGGGTACTAGTAGACTGACGTGCGAGACTCCTGTGTTGCATGTCACTTAGATTTTGTGCTGAAAGGAAGGTGGCTCACACAAAAAGCTGTTCCCTTCCCTCTGAGTGCACCAGTGTAGAAACCGTACGTGTCCCTGCTGCTGAATGCTGTGTTAAATGCCATGAAAATGCAGAAATGGCATTTAAAGGAAATGTAGTAATAGAATTGTGTGTGTGTGTGTATAATGTATATGTAGGTGTGTGTGTGTGTATATATATATAAATGTTCTTTTTAACTTTTTATCTCTTCATCAAAGCATCCTGAAAAAAAAAAAAAAAAAAAAAAATCACACTATTAATATTAAGTAGCACAACTGTTTTATAATAAGAAATATGTTTTAAGCAACAAATCAGCATATTATAATTATTTCTGAAGGATCATGTGACACTGAAGACTGGCGTAATGATGCTGAAAATTCAGCTTTGCATCACAGGAATAAATTAAAGCAGTAAGCCCCAAGAAGCCGTGGTTTACAGTGAATTTATTACAGCTAAGGAGCGTTGTTAGGCACGACACGGAACAAAGTGCCTAAACCCCCCTTAGCTGTTATAAATTCACTGTAAACCACGGCTTCACAGGGCTTATTGCTTTTATAAAATGGTTACCACATAATACAAATATTAAAGCCAAAAATATGTATCAATGCAACTTTCATGAAGTAAAATCATTAAAAGGCTTCCTTCCGCTGGAAAAAATAGTCCCTGACTGTGAACAGCAACGGAAGTTGCATTATTAAGCCTCTAGATGGCGGCAAAAACTGTCTTTATGAGCTAGTCACTCAGTCGCAAAGACTTTTATATTGAAACTTGTTGTGAACACGGAACAGGACGCAAATGACAAATGCTTTGACTAGCGCTGTAAGTGTCAGCAGGACACGGGAAACATTAAATGTTAAAAGGACAAGATCGCAGCGGACATTCAAACAGATTTTTAGTATGAACATAGATCTGACCTGAAGGAAAATGCTAAATTTGAATGCAGGTAATACACTCGGTCTCTCAATATCTCTCTCGCAGTACTCTTCTACATAAAGCAGTAAGCTTCAATGAACAAAATCAATTGAGAACAAACATATGTTTACATTGCTAAGAGGGGTTGCTAAGACTGACGCAGCAACATACACATTCAGTGGCGCAGCGATACTTATGTAATGCGGTCAGCTGTAGCCTATGTTTTCGGGAATTTTACAACGGCTTCGAAAGCGGCTCTACCAATCAGAATCAAGGGCCGGAACTTTCTGTTTTATAATACATTTTAAAATATATTCAAATAGAAAACAGTTATTTTAAATTGTAATAATATTTCACAATATTTACTGTATTTTTGATCATATAAATACCTAAAACTTTTGAACATTTTCCACAAAGTTTGACAATCAGAAAGTGTCAAAAACTTTTTGTTTTCATTTCTTTTTTACATTTGTCTTCAACAATATATTTATTGCTTCATTTTTAAACAAACTTTTGTTTCTGAAATGTTTTGATTGAAACGTGCTTGTGCTGTATTTCTTTAAAATGACATTTTGTTATATAATGCAAATACCTTTTGGGTATATATTTATATTGAATAGACTTGCATGAGTCATATGGACTATTTTAATGATAATTTTATAGCTTCATGTTCTTTTTGAAGCTCAAAAGCTTCTTATTTAAAATAATTTAAAAAGAAAGTAGGTCTATACAGGTTTGAAATGACATGAGGGTGAGTAAACGATGACAGAATTTTCTTTTTTGAATGAACTGTTCTGTTATCTGTGAGACAAGATTTCCTGTGTGAATCATTTGGTTGCATCTGTGATATTATGGCAAGAATTTCTGTCATAAATCTTACCAGCACCTCAGCTATATATAAATGTGGCAACAACCCAAAGGAAGTGTGGTTATTAGATTCATAAACACACTCGTGACAGTCAGATGCTGGTAAGAGATTCTGGAAGAATCTGTAAATAACTCTGAGAAGTGCACAGGAGGTGGAGTGATGGAGATAATGAACGTGCAGGAGGAAACTGTAAACACTGCTAAAAATGCCAAACGTCAGTATCACACTGCTGACTTTTTATTGGGAAAAGGGGAAGGTGGGGGTGTGGGTGGGGAGGGGGTTTGATATGGAAATGATGTCATAATTAAAGGAAGATCAGCTCATATGCAAAATGTGAGCCTCTTTGGTTCGATGCACAGATTCCCTCAAGTTTCAATTAAAGGACCGTTCTGGGTTCAGTACACCACACAAAATAATTTCAACTCGTACATCAGTTTGTATAAACAAGCACAAATTCAGTGTATAGTAATGCACTTACAGCGAAAATGATGCAAGACAGAAGTGTTGATAGTAACTGAAAGATTCACAGTACCAGTAAAATGTTAGGAGACATTTTGTTCACTTACACTAAGGTGTAATCATGAGAAGTGTTTGTCTTGATACATCAGTCAAAAGTTTGGGGTCAATAAGATTTGATGTAATTTATTTGAATATTTTTATCTCTTATGCTCAGCAAGGCTGCATTTATTTGATTAAAAATGAAGTAAAAACTATGGAAGCTTGTTTCCGCCTGCAGGGAATAAAAATAAAAAGGTAACTGCAATTTCCTTTAATTAAAATATAAAATGTTGCATTTACCTTTTTATTTTTATTCCCTAGGGGAAATAAGCTTCCATAAAAAAACATATTTTAAAATAATTTATAATGTAATTTAGTTCTGTGATGGTAAAGCTTGTTTTTTAGCAGCCATTTCACTAGTATTCAGTGTCACATGATCATTTAGAAATCATTCTTATATACTAATTTGGTGAAACATTTATTATTATTACTAATGTTGAAAATGGTTGTGCTGCATTCTTCTTGTAATAATAATTCTGTATTATTATATATAAATTCCTTTAAATTGTTCCTCCTGTAGTTTAAATTCATTCTAGTTTTAGTCCAACGGCCAGTTTAGCTGACAACGTCAAACTGGGGAGGGCGAGTAAGTTTACTATTGTTTTGATTTTTAGTTGAGTAGATAAGTTTGCCTCAGTCGTAACATAGATCTAAAGGGGCACTTGAGTGAATGCGCGTGCAGCACTTAAAAGGCAATTATCCATCAATGTGCCCTGGTCCCCATTCAAGCATGGTGCTCATCCTTTTTTAATGTTGTTGAATGGAGCACGCGGTCTCCATCGCAGCAGGGGGCTTCTGGGCAAGTCACGGAAGCCCCGGCTCAGAGCAGTAAGGCTGTGTGTCTCACGCCATTCGCTCGTATACACACACACTGCTCTTGCTCTAGTTCTCCTAGACAGACTCATTTCACCAGCCTGATGTACTGAACTACTTTTGAGGACAACTATCAACATGTTATGTACATGCAATGACTGTATAGCTTTAAAAAAGGCATGACATTTCCTTGTGCTTTCATTTCCTTACAAATTTGTTACTCTTTAAGACTTGACCCAATTTCTTTTTTTTTTTTGTGCATGATTCATTGGTGCATGTTTTCCTTATCTTTTATGAAAAACATTTTTCCCTCTTCTAAAACTACTTTACTTTTCAGTTCATATCACCCATGTCATCCTCTTTAATATCACATCCTATTTTTTTTTTTTTTTTTTTAAATATCCTGTTTCACTTGAAAATGCAGCATTGAGGATGTAAAATAGTTTTTTTGTTGACTAAGTTTAAGTATCAACTTTGTCTCAGATGTTTCTCCTAAAATTCCTTTGGAGAAACACAACTACACACAAATTACACCATTTTTGACATACAGTAAGAGTATAGAACAATAGAAACTTAATGTGGATAGCAGCTAAGATAACCTAGTAGGCCAACCCGTAAGTTCGCATCATCCTGATTCCTTTGACAAAAACCCAAGGATTCTCTTTTAAACCCAAGGAAACTCTTGTAAATGTCAGACATAACAACATTGAACACTAACAGGTCTTTCCGTTCACTAAAAAAAAATACATTAACACTTAATTTCAACATTCATTCCCCTTATCCAGTCCTATATGCAAAGCATGCTGGGAACTAGAAATCCACTGCCTGATTTCCAAAGTTATCTAGACAGTTTCACCTAATTAAAAAAAAAAAAAAAAAAAGCCAATTACTGCAGAAATTCGAGTTTAAATTACAGATGATATTACGTTGATGTAATGATCAACATTATTATGTCAACAGAACTCTACACAATAATGTTTTCAACTTAAAAGGTTTAATTAAAACAATAAATTAGAATTTTTAAGTTGCAGCTATGCATTTAAGTTGTGGTAACAGGTCCCCTTAATTGCTTTTTAGTGTGAAAAGTTTATAATTCTTACATGTTTGGTTCATCATGATAATCTTAACTAGTGAACAAACAAGTGAGCCAAAATAGAGTCGCCAGAAGAAAAATGCTAAGCGTAGGCTATAAACTCACTACAACATGGTCGCGTCGCATGACTTTAACGTCACTTTCCTTGAAAGTGGTAGAATAGTTTTTAAGAGCACAATTATAAACACAACAAGTCTGCAAAAAAGTGGACTAGTGAGTAGATAAGTTCATCTGTTTAGCCTGATGATGTTTAATGTCCCCAACAACCTCTGTAGTCCCATTTAGCCACTTGTTAGCAACCGCCTTTTTCAAGAGTAAAAAAAGCTTTTTAAAAAATCACAAGTGGGCATAACTGGTGTATTTTATGGTATAGAACAAAATGTGAAAATATCTTGAACTTGTGTTCACCACACACCTTATTTCAGGAATTAAACCAAAAACCCATTAAAAAAACATTGACTTCAGGACGATGGAATAGGAAGTGCTAAAATGCCAAAACTTAATGAGATATGGTGTTCGATTCCAGGTTTTTCAGAGTCAACTCTGACTCCCGATTCCCACCTAACCCTCCATTTACTTTACATCAAAACAGCTCAAGATGGAATAATACAAGATTGCAGTCGTTATTACACAATTAATATATATTTTTCTCAACACACAAAGCTTAAATTCCCCTTAATAAAACAACACACTTTTAGAGCGACTGTACAAATTTGTCCAATTTAGCAATGGACATTACCTTGAAAAATGAGTAGCTATTAACGTCGTTACCTAGCTGTTGGCAATACCAATTTTACAGAGGTAAAAGTCACAAGAAACATCAGTGTCTGAATTCATCACTTTACTTGGTTCACTGATATAGTGCACTCAACTGCCATGCGCTATTTAGGGATTAGAGAATCAGTGAACAAGTGAGCGATTTCGACACAGCGACAGAGTCAACAACGAGAATCGACTCCCCATCACTGATGAGATCTCTGATGTTTGATTGCAAACTCAGGTGTGAGATATAATTAAGATCTCTTCTGAAACTTTAGAGGCAACTTTTAAGAGGGTTTATTTTGAGAAGCAAGATACTCAAATTGCATCTCATTACTGTTTAGGAGAACAAATTGAGATAATAAAGAGATGTCATTTGTGACTTTTCTTTCCAACAGACGTCTTTCTTTCGCTCGCACACATGCAGATATTCAACATTGTCTTGTGGGATCTGTCCTCAACAGTGGTGGCAGCAATCTCTTTCTTCCTGTTTACCCACAACTAGCCTTAATCCTTTTATCTGTCCTTGTACAGTCTATTGTGTGTGCAGAATTAGTGCCTATTTAACAATGCATCATCTCAGACACATATTTCCATTATGTTTCCTGATTACATTGGGGATGGCAGTCTCGTTTTGGACTTATTTATAGCTGATTATCACATGAGAGTCTGTTAACAATTCAAATCCAAAAGAACAACTCTTCTCTCAGAGATTATGTGTTCAAGAGTCTCTTATGAGGTCTGATATCAAGTACTGATTATGAAAGTAGTAGTTCTGACACTAAAATCCAAAATATGAATCAATGTGAATTTTATTGATACAACTAATACAAAAAAAAAATGTAATTACGTATCAGATGTCAGTTAGTTTGATTATATTATGCAGATGTGTCTCCCAAAACTCTCTTAAGAAACAAAAATACACAAGTAAATTGTTTATCTACATGATCTTGAAATCTTTTCCCACTATTTTGTAAAAGCAATACAAAAATACACGATTTTACCATGGTTAAGGTGAGTTATCACAAAGAAAAACCCCATAAAAATGGTAAAACCACTGTGACAGTATTGCTTTATTAGTGCCGAGATGTTAAAGACAGGTGCAGAGAAAAATATAAAGAGTCAAAAGTGAATTTCACAGTTGTCTCCAAGTCTCCATTAAATGATTATTAATAGGATTCAGTGCTGTAAAAGTTTGACTTCTACTTTGAGTTTCTTTTGTTATGCTTAACTTTGTGTTAATGTTCTGTTTCAGATGGCTCGTTCCACAAAAGAAGAATGGCAGATATTTTTCATGTCTTGCTCATGATTAGGTGCTGACTCTGATATAATGATGACGACGTGCATCTTCCGTGGAGCACGCGCATGTTCGTCTTCCACAGCTACAGCAGCTCCGCTGGGACACGGTAGATCCCGCTGGGATTTTCCTCCATACTCTCAGCACGGCTATTTGTGCTACACCTTGTTAGAACAAGTGCAAGAAAAATGTGTGGGGTCGAGGAAGGACTGGGAAGGAGTAAACTATAAAAAGAAGCCGTCACTACTGTATTCAGGCTGGGCTCAAGAATAGCTAGCAAGCGCCATTGGTAAACAGCTTGTCGGTTAAGGTTCACATAACATGATTACGGAAGCGAAAATGACAAAAAACAAAATTCCTCCTTCAAAACTAGGCATGAAGCTAATTAACTTTGCCGCTAATACAGGGCTCCAGACCATAATTATTAGAGAAAGCTTTGTCTCCTTTAGGACCCCGAGTGATCCCATTGGTTCAACAGGCTTTTAATGGGTAGTATTTTTTAACGCCTGGTTATAATTCCTGCAAAATCACGTTATGATTTATATAATTTAAAATGCATTATAATGACCATTAATGTCTTTTAAATCACATGGTTTATATACTAGTATATAACTGAAGCTACAGGTTGTGAAATGACAACCTGACAATTGTCATATTGGCTGCGTGAGCTTCTCCAGCTTTGTTGTTGTTGAGCAAAACTCCGCCGTATTCTAGAACCGGGGTGGGGAGAAGCAGCTCATTTGCATTTAAAGGGACACCGACAAAAACGGCGTGTTTTTGCTCACACCAAAATAGGGGCAGATTTGACAAGCTATAATAAATGATCTTTGGGGTATTTTGAGCTGAAACTTCACAGACACATTCTGGGGACACCGGAGACTTATATTACATCTTGTGAAAGGGGCATTATAGGTCCCCATTAATGTATGATGTGTAATTATAAGTTGAATTGACTGAAATAGAAACCTTTTTAGGTAACATTTTGGATCCTTACCTACACTGATAATGATTTAACAATTTAAATACACATGGATCAGCAGTATAACATGGTCTTGCACTGAAATGCAATGTGCTAAATTGACGCAAACTGTTTAGTCAATTCTGCTCTCTCCTGGCTTCACAGAGCTGTTTCATATGCAACAAAGTTAATAACACGACAAGAGTGCTCTCAGGTTTAATTAAGAGGGAGCTATCTCTGCCCACACATCTTTAAAAATAGATTTCACATCCACCGTAACCTCAAGGTTTCTCTGGTTAATATGCCAAAGCTTTATCAGATCAAAGAAAGAGAACTAGAAAGGCAAAAAAAACAGTTAGCTGACCTGGACGAGACAGTCATTAGAGGAGCTTGGTGAGTCCACACTTTCTGTTCATAGTCTTCACTGATGCTTAAAATTCCAGTGCAGGCCACATATACAGGAAAAAATGAATGAAACCGAATTTATCAACATCATTAATAACAGACTATCCTTGCGTTTGAGGTGAGTGATATGAACAAAATCAGTTTTATCACCACTGTATATCAAAATATAGTTAGTTTTGCTTAAAATTAAATGAAAAATTGTGTATAAAAATAATTGTATATATTTTATTTTTAATATATTTAATATTAATATATTAAAATGTATTTAATTAACTATTATTTAACTTCATGAGTTATTAATTATCATTAATATATTTATATAATGTATGTATATTTGATAATTTTATATATAAGTGGAAATGTCTATTTTTGGAAAATGCAGTGAATTTACAAATGAAAGGTACTTTTTCATTGTAATTATTTTCAATAAATATTCATATTAATTCATAAAAATTAAGAAATTATTTAACACTTGAATTCAAAATCAAAATGGCAAAACATTAAAATTAATATCACTGTATATTAAAATATTTTTGCTTATAATTCAATGGAAATTATACATAAGTGTGTGTGTGTGTATATATATATATATATATATATATATATAATTAACTATTAATTAACTTAATCATTATTTATTATTATTTAATATATTGATATATTGTGTATTTTTTTTTACTAATGTATATATTTATATACAATAATGTTTATATTTATATATAACTGTGGCAGTGCCTATTTTTGAATAATTCTGTAAATTTACAAAAAAAGTTTTTTTTTTTTTACTGTAATTATACTTTTTTTTGAGCTTGATAGATATCCAAAATCATATTAATCCATAAAAAATTAAGAAATGAAAAACATCTTTACATTATGTGACACCTGAATTCAAAACAAAAATGCAAAACATTAAAATGAATATATTATACAACTCTAAATTCTGGAATTGATCAGCAACAACTAAATTCAGTTTCACATTGTACCTCATTAACATGTTTTTCTGCATTTTTTGTAGATCTCACATGTCCACTGATGACCACATGGACCTTTTTACTGCCTGACACATTTCTATCAACACATGGTACTGTATATTATCATTTATTAATGTATTATATAGCACCGCTTGAATGCTGTAACGAGATGCTGAATTATAGCGCAGTGATGAGAGTGAATGACGTTCAGCTATGACTTTTAATTACAGTTCACACATGACAGACCATCTAACTACGACCCAATAAAAAGCTCAAATCTCACTCGCTGCCTTTCACCCATCTGTCAGACGCGTACGTAATGCATTAGGGCATAACTCCATCTCCATAGCAGACAGTCGGAGCCCAGACTGAGCGCACAGAGCATAGACATCTTAATGTTTCCGAGAGCTTCCTGTCCCCCCGTAGAGTTTCCCCCTCCACACACCACTCAATCCACAGTTAAGATATCTTGTTAGTAGATAACAAGCGGTCTCTGCTGGGATTTCGATAGGCACACTTTTATTCCACCAGAGGATGTCTTTCCGGGCTGCAAGAAGTGTGGAAGGAAAGAAAGCGGGGAAAAAATAAAAAGGGCTTGCTGTCAATTATCTCCCCTCCACCAGGCTCCAGGAGAAAGAGAGCAGGTAATGTTGGGTCCTGAGCTGCGGGCTGTCCATCAAGGCCCGGCTCACGCCAGCTCTGCCAGGCCTGAAAAATGGATGGGAGCAGAGCGCAGCAAAAGGAACTGTGAGTCACAGAGAAGAGGGGAGAAAAAAGAGCATGTCCTTTGGACTTGTGTTAAAGGCGTCTGTGTCCACAGCTGTTTGTAGGAGACCACACTTGAACCTGCCACACATTTGTGCCTGCTTGTAATTGGTTGATAAATTCACGTACATTTATGTAGATGATAGGGTTATTATAGTTAGCCTAACTGAAATTAAAGCTAAAACGTGTATATATAAAATAAAATATAAAAAACGTACTTATTTTATTTCAACATTTCTCATTTTCATTTAGTTTAACTTGATGTGTAAAATAACTAAAATAAAAATTAAAAACTATATTGACATTTTAAAAACAAACATGACAAAAACACAAGAAAACTACTAAAACTTTAAAATTAAAATATACAGTAAAAATAAAAACTAGTTAAAAATATTAATAAAAACAATAATAGTATTTCATTGATACTATAATAACTCTGTTCAAAACATAAACAGAAGCCACCGTTTATGTCTTCTTGATACTTCAAATAACGAAGTTTAAGAAATCTGTTATGATTTTTTAAGCAATCAGACTTATGTAAGTGCAAATTTGAGCATCAATTTGACACTACTAAATTGATAATAATAATATGTTTATATTTTATATTTTTAACATGTCCCTGTTACACCGTGTCCTAACCATATGCGATGAGATTCAAGCACCAGACACGACGCAACTATGAGACGTGATAAAGTCAATCAAAAATCTCAGCCAATCAGAAAAGCGCGTGGGCGGGCTCTCTCGGCAAGCTCCCGGCACTCGCAACGAAATGGATAAGTACATAATCAAATTAATGAATATTACACAATTTTCACATAATTAAAAATACATACTGAGTTACTGAAACAATTTTTGTAATAAAATAGAGTTGTCTGTTCACAATGAGTTGACAGTTTGAACGTTCTTGTTAACTTTTATTTATTTTGAAGACCTGAGGTGAATTGTCGATTGTTGCTTTCAGTAACGTTAGGCCTACGGCTATAAAAGACACACAAAATGATATTCAAACTCACATTAGACACTTTTAACATTAAATAAAGCACATAAACAGTACCTGAGATTATCATTCTCATACTTTGTGTTGTTGTTCCAGCCTCGGCGTCACAGAAAAATAGAAACCGTTTCTGTAATAGAATCGTCTCGTGTCGCCATGGCGGCTTGTTAGGACAAACTCTGTTAAATGGAAGAGATACCTTTTATCACGTGTCACGGCGTCGCGTCTGTTTAGGACATGGTGTTACTCAGATATACAAATAAATCTGCAGAATGCTCAAAATTATTCTTTAAAGTGAATTACTAATGAAAATAATTAATACAATAAAATTAATTTGAATCAATTAACAAAACAAAGACATTAGTTTATGTTTGTTTGTGTTTTGTTCAGTGCCAGGTTTAGTTGAGTTCCCCATGTAAATATTTACAATAGTTTAACTAATGAAAATATTATACTCATACTCATTTTAATATAAATAATAACTGCTGTGGATATTTACATTTGTTTATTGTTTTTCTTAAGCAAGTTGTAAACAGTTCTGTGAAGCTGTCAAAACAAGTCACACCAGAAGAGAATACAGATGAGCTGGTGAGGTATGGAAGGAAACTTCTGGTAAGTGAAATTAGATTTTTACTTTAATTATCTCCTGATTCCCAATTAGGTAAATGAATTATGTATAGTTTGAGGTTGGTTAAATTAATTAATTATGATTAATATCAGCCCAATTTTGCAGCCCAAGATTTAAATTTGGTCATTATTTACTTACCTTAATGTTACTCCAAACCTGTTTGTTGTAAACACAAAAAGAAAAAGAAATTAGAAGAAACAGCTCTTTTCCATACAACGAAGTTCAATGTGACCATTTTGACTCCAAAAACAGAATCGCAACTTGATATCCAGTGTGATGTCCACATTCACACAGCAGCAGAATACGGTTGTCAGTCCTGTATTTGAGTCCTTAATATGGTTCTCACACAGTTCAGTTATTTATGGGGGTGACAACCGCAGTCTCTAACCGAACTCACACCTGTAAATTTTCAGGACTCACAACAGCATTCTGAGAAAACCTGTGCTGTGTGAACAGAACCGGACTGAACAGCTAGTTGTCTGTCACGTTATACGTCGAGTCTACCATGTGTTGCAGGCTTTCATGTGTGTTTCGGTAACTTACAACGGCAGAGATATGAGCTGTGTGTCATCTGAAAGTTTTAGATCCAGTCACTATTCACCACCTATCAGAACTTCTCCAGTCAGGTTTGTGTTCTATGTGCGACTCAAATGATCCACTCTCCACACAAATATAAAAGCTTACATGTACGGTTAATGTAGATTTAATGGATGAACTCACGGCTCAGTTGGACTCTTGTCGTGTCAAAAGTGACGCTATAGACCTTATTCACATCAGTGCGGGAATGAAAACGAGGCCGTGAGGGATAGACATCAGTGGGTTGTACTATTATTTATTGTTTTTGGATTGTTCTGCTGACGAAACACTGCAAAATGTCTTTCCAAGAAGTTTCAGTAGACAAAAAACTTCAGATAACATGAGCTGTGGAAAATGATAAGTAATTAGGGAGCCTTATATAGCATTTTACAGCGGATGCCATTGAAAACATGGTAAGTCTGTCCCTCACAGCCTCGCTTTCATACCTGTCATGGCGCTGCTCTAAATAAGGTCTGTGTTTACTGGTAAGAGAACACAGGGTTGACTCCCGTTGCACGTTCATACAGACAGTATTCGATACGCTACTGTTGTGTGAATGGGACATTTCAAGACTCACACCTTTAGTAAATTGTCAATCCCAAAAAACTGACAGTTTGAATGTAGCTAAAGTCCCTTTGAGGAGTCATTTCATCTTTGAAACGCCTCTCAGGCAGCTATTTCAATCATGCAAGTGCAGCTGCTATCTTTTTGAATGGGGAAACATTAAATTCCCCAAAGCTGATCTCCAAGCTTGCGATTAAATTTCATATTTGAAATCACCAATGAAATCTGACAACAACTGTCTCATAGGTTTTGTTTCTAAACACTCGTCATGACAAAAAACTGCATTTTTCGGGTTGACCGAGCCAATGCGCATGTGCAGTCATAAGCACGTCTCAAAACACTGACTATTTCTATTGCAACTGGAGCTTTTAATGCCAGCTGCAGTGGCGCGACAACTTTATCAATCGGGCGACAACTCTTTTATTTAGAAGGCAGGACTTAATCCGACATTTTGCGCGTTGCACTTTCTTCCATTGATAAGTAGTATGAGTGCACCATCTTTGTATATCTAAAGTCTTTGTTGTAAAGGGGTAAAAAGTTTGGTTGAACTCTGTCAGTTCTTCCATGGCATGTATCTAATGTTGGTCATCTTAAATCATTTAAGATCTGTGCATTTAATTTGTGGTCCATCTAAGTGGATTTTGATAAATAATACAAGATTAAAGATCAAGCAAAGAGCAATTTGGATCATGATAAAAAGAGATGCATGACACAAAAACATGCCTTTTTGAAGTCAACATTCTACACCCTATTTACATTTTGTAGCGCACATTGGTCTTGCTTTGAGTGATTCATTAAGCAATTTTGTCATGGCATAAGAAAAAATTGCAGTTGGAAAATATGAATTCAAACCTCTTTGGTGGAAATCGCTGAAGATGTTTGACATGATATTTTTACTGCAATTTTTCCCCCACAGCTTCTAAGCTTTTCCCGGCCAATTATTATTCTGAAACAAATCCAGCAGTCCGTCAGGTGCCAAATGACCGAAATGTGAACCCGATTCATTACTGATACTGCATCTAAAATTAAGCAAATGCTTATAGGCTTTATAATAAGAGGGCAACAGTGAACGCTTTGCTTTGTGCACGCTGGCTCCCGAGAGTACTGCAGTATCAATGCTGTACAAACCAATTAATTCATACGGAATCTCTCTGAGAATTTATGGACTAGGATGACTTCATCATTGCTTATAATTACTTTCATAGCCCTTGGGTTACTTCTAAATGAGCTAAAACCAGAGAAAATAAAGTACTGTGTGTCAACTCGGGACAGAAAAGATGTACTGTCTTACATGGCTAAGCTGAACAGGTCCGTATAGCAAGGTAGCATTAAAACGCTAATGCATGGATTTGGAAACTTTACGCTGCCCCTGTCAAAACAGAACCGGAGGTAATCAGTCTTACTGGTGTCCAATCTTGTGCAAAACACTTCATTGAGGTGTTTAATGTACGCTGCCGAGTCTGTGTGGTGTGTTGGATCTTGTCAGTTGTGTGTAGGCTGAACGTTGCATATGTTAGCAGGCATGCTATACCCAGACTTATTTTCCCGCCTGAGGGTCGATTCCAGAGATTCTCAATATGATGTGGAAGAACAGATTTGATTTAAAGACTTGCCTTTTAATTCATGAAGTGGAAAAAACATTGCCCCCAAGATAACAAAGGACATAGACCAAGGAACACTGTTTCCCTGCAAATTGAATGTCGTCTGCTTTAACACATCGCCTCCGTTGTCCTCTTCGACAAACTTTTGGCTTCTGGCTACGAAAAGACAATACAAACCAGATTACAAAAAGGAGCCAGCATTACAAAACCCCGCTTTGAATCCTCTGAGTTTGACACAGAACCTTTCCCAACTTCCCCCAAGGTTCAGACGACACATCGACAGTGAAACAGAGCTTGTGGGTTAATTATTTCATCGAGCAGATGTTAAACTTTCGTGCTCTGGGTTTTATATAATTCTTTTTTATCTCGCAAATCCCTGTAGTGTAATTACAGCGGTAAAACCATTTACTCATTAGCATAGTTATGCAATCTGAACTAATGAACTGTGCTGGAATCACATTGAAAGTGAGAGTGTATGCACTTCAGATGACTGCTGCGTGCTTCTGGTTTTGTAAGACAACATAGACGCTCACATATTCGTGCAGAAACAGAATCATTAGCAGGTATATTGTCGTGTTAAAGAAGTTCACTCAACAATGAAAATGTTCTCATGATTTACAGGTTGCAGTGACCACATCTGTCGAGCAATATTTAAACTAGGAATGTATGAAATATTTTAGTATCGGTTATCCACTACTATTTAAGGGTTTGTTTTATGCATACATGATATATATCGACCAAATTGGGTATTTAATTGTGCATGCTCATTTCATATGTTTTTACATTTAGATTACTTTTGCCATCATCTAATGCTAAAGTTAATCTTACAATAACCAACAATAATTTGATATTAAAAAAAAAAAACTTACAGTAATAATTAACACTATTAAATGTAATCTTTAGCAAATTACTATTTATACAGTGCATTATAGTGCTGTGATGCATGAATTCACATATAGAAATTATCTTAAAATGCATTAGCATAGAATTTTAATATTGGTTGTTTATTTATCTTGAACATTTTTTATATATATATATATATATATATATATATACACACACACACACACACACGTACGTACATACATACATACATACATATATATATATATATATATATATATATATATTAACTAGTTGCTTATTAGCATGCATATTACTAGGATATTGGCTGTTTATTAGTACTTATAAAGCACATAATAATTACTTATTCTGCATGACCATATTCTATATTCCTTAACAACTACCTTACTATCAGTAATTAGGAGTTTATTGAGGAAAAAGTCTTAGTCTGACTTTATATATATATATATATGTTCAGGGATATGTATAGACACTGTTTTTTTAAATAATAATTTATTTTTGAAAACTAAAAAATTAACCACCTACAGGTTGGATTGACAAGAGGTGACTAAATCATGACAGAATTCTCATTTTTGAGAGAACTATTGCTTTAACAATTAATTCCTGCTATGGACACATGAAAAGAAGGAAAAAATATGCTGAGAATATTCAGAGATACGTATAGAAATGTTGATACTGCTGACTATTCCTGCAGCGCTGGGGTTTTCCTATGAATAGTTATTTCATGTGGTGAACATTTGCATGCATGAATATGGTGAATCTGTGTTTGTCTTAACTTCCAGAGACCTCCTGCGCTCATTTACTGCAATCCATCTCCAATCTCAACTCCACGGGAATCGTTAAACACGACTCCAAAGGATTCCACGCTGCGAATATCCCCTGTCATTTCATTGTACGTCCTGCAGCAGAACCGCATTTCCATCATTGCAAGCCTCTATCTGGGCACGTCAGA
Organism: Ctenopharyngodon idella; assembly: GCF_019924925.1. NCBI lineage: Eukaryota > Metazoa > Chordata > Actinopteri > Cypriniformes > Xenocyprididae > Ctenopharyngodon > Ctenopharyngodon idella. The sequence goes on from NC_067230.1 coordinate 28,059,369, forward strand.
GTCCAGTCGATACAGGCGTAGAGAAAAGCAGTGGCCTGTAATTGTCGTGCTGTGCTTTTGACAGTCCTAAACACTCAAATGGACAACCCCCGTCTAGAATAAAGACCCGTGGCACTCACAGCATTGGTGTGTCACTGTCTGGCACCGTGATCAGCTGGGTGTCAGGTCTTGTCAGTGATCTGACACCGGGGATAAGAACGCATGGGCAGAGAAACCAACACTACCCATGAGAGGTGCCTGCTGCCTGCACCCCAGACACTATCATGGAGAGTTGGCCAACAGCTTAAACACAGCACACAAGTTGTGCAACAGATTGAGGCCAATGAGGTGGATGATGAACAATAGTATTTTAGAGTCAACATAAACTGTGTTACTTCCATAATCTGATGCCCAGTGGCCCTAAAAAGTATTTGGACACATATTACATTTAATTAGATGACAAAATGTAACACACAGAAACACAGTTGGGCATATATTTGCTGTGTGTCCAATATTATACGTCACCTATTCAAATTTCTAGTCCGTGCACGGCATGTTTGTACACTCTCTGAGGTTTTGTGTTCCTTCTCTTACAGTAGTCGAAGCCGGCGGACTCCTATCTTCTGCATTAGTGCTGGGAACAGAGATAAGCTGCTCTAAAACGGAGAGAGAGATCGTCAGAGCTGGTCGTTGTTGTGAAAGATTAGGAACACCCATCCTCAGAGCTGGGCAAAGCTTTCATTTGTCCACTGCGCTCGACTAGGCCCCTTTCTCCCACTTGCAATTTCAACATTTGAGAAAAGTTCTGATTATAGCTGCCCGGGGTTTTTCTTTATCTTTTTGTTTTTGCAGTGTGGGAAGGGTGGGAAGAAAGGTCCTAATAATTGCACCTCGACAGCTTTAATTATGGCAGGACATTTGGCAGAGAATTCATAACAGGCATTGGTCTTTTCCTTTTCAGGGTTTTGGCGCTAACCGCTCTGCGAACAATGAAAACAACGATTCCGGTTTAATTGTTTTCCTGCGCGACCCGAGTGGGGAAGCATATTCATTAGTGATCCACATTCATTATATCCACACATACAGCGCAAAATGCAATTTTAACCTGAAGATACAAAACAGATATTCAGAAATGGTCAAATTTATGCTGTTTAAGCTCTAATAATACGACCTACATAATCATCTCACACTGCATTAGAAATCATAAGACGATGATATTGAAGCTTTCTTAACTTTCACACCTGGTACTCCACAGTTACTCAACATGAGTGCTGCATCTAAGCTTTATTTTCCCCAACAGACCATAATCTAATGTTTCGTCTCCACACCAGCTTATGGGCCAGCAACAGCTGGTGATATCACCTTGCCCCATCTGCCAAATGATATTGGCTATCACCATACCTGCCCACAAGACCTTGGGCATTATTCTGTCTTCCTCTGTTTACGTATGTAGCGGTATTTATGAGTACTTGGCGCCGTATCAGATCAACAGTTTTGTGGCTGCCTCCCCACCAAAATACATTTAACAAAGTTGTTTGTCAGCCATTGTCCTTCTTGAACGTTACAGGTGATCTTGCTGGAAACAATTAAGGGCATTATTAGTATTTGTTTAGCAGGCTTAAAGGGGTGGTTGATTTCACTTTTTTAACTTTAGTTAGTGTGTAATGTTGCTGTTAGAGCATAAACAACATCTGCAAAGTTATGATGCTCAAAGTTCAATGGAAAGGGGGATATTTTCTTTTAAAGAATTTGCTGTTTAAGGACTACAACAAATGGCTGGTAGGGACTACTACGAGCTTCTTCATCACCAACCCTAAAATTTACCTATGCCCCCGAGAACACGCAACAAAGGGGGTGAGGCCATTTTGGGCTGCTTTAGAGAAGAGGAAGAGTTGTTGTAGTAGAGTGTTGTTGCCATGCCGTTTTTTTTTACGGTGGACTGCTTCACAAACGAGGGTCAATTCAATGCTGGATTTGCACAAAAGATTAACATGACGACACATGCTAGTCGTTGAGTTGAATCAACTCCACAGCAACTACATAAACTTATCCACCCACCATTCAGAAATGTGCAGATGCATTCTAAAAGTTGTAACTTCTTCCTGAGTCTCTCCATCAGTGTTCGACTCCGGTTTGAACAATGTAAGGCTGAACACCGTTACTGACAATCCTCATTTTGGCTGCGTGAGATTCTCCAGCTTTGTTGTTGTTGAGCAACCGAAGTGCAAGCTGTTAAAGCTCCGCCCTTTTCTGGAAAACAGGCCAGGAGCAGCAACTCATTTGCATTTAAAGGGACACACACAAAAACGAACGTTTCACACCCAAATAGGGACAAATTTGACAAGCTATAATAAATTATCTGTGGGGTAAAACTTTTGATCTGAAACTTCACAGACACAATCTGGGCACACCAGAGACTTATATTACACCTTGTAAAAGTGGCATTTAGGTCCTCTTTAAAGGAATAGTTCACATGTCATTCGTACTTGTTGCATGAAGACACATTGCACCATTGGTTCTTGCATGTCTCGTAACTCATAAATGTGTCAGTTTTGAATATGAGCAAACTTGATCACAATTTCAAAACTTTTTTTTTAATTTGAAAATCAAATTTCGGTCTGTTCCAAATGCAAACCTATTGTATGGCTCCTGAAGACTTGGAACATAGTGCAAGGGTCTACTTTTATGGTACTATTTGCAGTGCAGACACACAATACATAATGCAACATCCTAAACTGTCTAAAAATTTAGTAATATATATATATTTTTTATTATTATTATTATTATTTTATTTTTTTTATTTTTTTAAATATGTGGTTTACTTTGATTTTGTTGCAATTTGACATGTTTTTATCATTTTGTATTATTGTTTGTGCCATTATTTTCAGCAGGTAAAAAGAGGATCAAAGCTTTGTCTATTTGTCCATTTGGAAATGGACATTCTTCAAAACATCTCCCTTTGTCATCCATGAAAGAAAGAAAAAACAACATAAGGGTGAGTAAATTATTGATTTTTGCATTCTTTTCCTAAGTAATTTATTGGTACAGTGCCCTTGTGCTTTACTCTAAAACATCATGTATATCTTTTTTATATTTTCCATATTTATTAATTTAAGTGTGTTTTACTCATCTAATTTTATTTGATGAAAGTAACATTTTAGATGAGAAATTACATATTTACAAATTAACTGTATGTTAACTAACTTTTTGCTGTAGTTACTGTCCATGTTCTAGTGTGTTGTTACAGAAAAAGCATATTTTTTTCCCTCATATTTTTGTCAACAGTACAGTTTTAATGAAAATGGTTAAATTATCGACATAACGCATGTTTTTAATGTCGTCTTCATGATTGATAGAATCAAAAAACCTTTCATCAACAAACATTTTTATCAGTTATTTTATTGGCGAGATCAACACTGCATGAAACGTTCCTTCTGTGATTCGAACCTACAACGCTTATGGTTCAGGCCCCAACTTTTAACCAATAAGCCACATAACTGCAAGTATCCATTAAAGACTCAACAAATCCAGTTGAGTCTAATGAGTGATAACCATGACAATGCAAGTAATTAGAGAATGATGAGACATCAAAGACTTGCTTCAAAGGCTTTCGTGAGAGATTTGGAGGATGGCGCTTTGGGCGCTCGAGATTGATATCACACGGATGAGTCTCGCATCTGTCTCAGCTGTGCCAGCTGACGCAAGCCACGTTTCTCAGAATAACCCTGACAGCTCAGCTCCATCCTGACACGTGTGTGCCACCGAGGAGCAGCAGCTGAAGCAGAAACAATGTTTCTGATCCAACTAATTGTTTTGGACCAGTATGCATGGTAATGTTAGAACTTGCATGCTGTCAAACACTTTGATTTGAAGAACAGAAATATAACCGGAGTTCCCCTAGCATGGCGCTCCAACCTGTCCAGCATAAACATGCGTGAAATCTTTCCATTTGACCCTTCAAGACCGTGTTCCACTAGACCTGTCATATGAAAGACTCCTCAAATATTCCCATGTTGGAAAGGGTTGTCTTATCGGTGCAGAGGCTATTCCATAGTTCATGGGCCGTGTGACACTGTGTCTAAGGTTCTCATTTTCCTCTCACTTAAAACACCGCAGCAGTGATGTCCCATGTGGGCCCAGTCAGGGGAAAGCTGTCTGCTCTGAGGGCAGGGTCGGCCGCTCCTTCAGACCACGACTGCCAGAGCGCAATAGGGAAATGGCAAGCCAGACGTGTGCCTGACTGAATACGCAATGAAGATAGCTGTGAGAAAGACATATATGTCAGATATTTCATGATGTTAAAAACAAGCCATCTGAATTTGACTGATTACGTCAGTGTTTTAGCCAATGAAGACCGAATGGACGTGACAAGAGATTTACTTAATGTCAAAAAATCCCTCTAGTCATTTGTGTAAGGGAAGTGGAATTAAAGCTTAGTCCTGACAAGATTGAAAAGCGCAGCTCCCAAGAGAGAGCATGACGTATGTCAGAAGTTCTGAGGAAAAGTAAGAACCCAGAGAGAAATGTCATTGCTCAAATGTTGCTCAGAAGTAGTGTTGTACAGACTTCGGTACCAAGTCGGTAATGGAATTTTAAAAATGTGACGCCTTGAATGCTGTTGAGCAGATTCGTAAACACTTCTGATTGGCCATTGTGTTCACGTGCTCATCAGATATGTCTGTGATTGGCTACAATGATCAACACTTCAAAAACATGTTGTAAATAGACATCAATGACGCTCTTCACCGAGCACACACACAGGAGAGTTTGAAAGCAGGCGTCTATGTATCCTTTCACACACTCCCTATTTCAAAATGCTTTCAAACACTTCTGTGTGCTTTCAAACGCTCCCGTGCATTGATCATTGTAGCCAATCACAGACATATCTGATGAGCGTGTGAAAACAAAGGCCAATCAGAGGTGTTTACGAATCCATTCAACAGTGCGCAAAGTGTCACATTTTTAAAAGTCGTACACAATACTATTTAGATATTTCCATAAAAATACTAAAAAAAATTATGCTGCATCATATTGGATATGTACACACTGTAAAGTTTCAGGAATAACAATCCAACCACATTTAGGAGTGAGTCCTCTAAATTATCGCTTCATGTATGTACGGAACACGACTTGCTCCTGAAACTGCAATGATTGACACCATGGTAACCATGGCAATGCTTAGGCGTAGAGACAGAGCGACACGCATCATAATCTGAAAACCACGCCCACCGTGGGGGAAAACAATCCAACATCTTCATTGACTTTGTATTGCATGAAGCTGCCTCCTTGTCATTTCTGACTTATAACAAAAATCAGAACAATGTCTAAAAGCTGCTGTGTGACAGGGTGTACAGCAAACAAGCTAAAAAACCCAGAACCAAAAACACAGAAGTTTTTATAAGCTGTCGACCCAAAAAACGAGCGTTTAAAGATACAAAAGTGAATACAGGCAATTGAGACAGTGCATAGCATGTCATATTACTCTGAGAACTACGCCCACTGGAAGGGGAATGAAATCAGCAACAGGAAATATAATAAATAAAACTGACATTTGGATATTTGACTTACCAGTGACAAAATGTTTACTGCACATGTAGGCATACTGAGTGTCAGGATCCCAAAATTTATCCATTCTCCTGATGCTTCACATCTTATTGCCTGTATCCACTTTTGTCTCCTTAAAGGGTGGCTTTTACGGTTCGTTAGCTTAAAAAAAAAAATACAAAGTCAATGGAGACGGTTGGATTGTTTCCGGTGTGGACGTGGCCTAAATGTGCTCTGTCTCGCATGTTTGGCATCTGCTCTTCTGACCGAAGTAATATTACAGCGACAAAAGGCTTATGTTCAACCATTTTAACTACAGCACAGACGACGGAGTTGTCGTGTTTTCGCACTCTTACAGTGTGTTGCCATGTCCACTTGTTAAGTGTTTTTGGGCTTGTTGTTTAAGCTTGCAGTTATTAAAGTGAACAGGTGTGTCACGTGATATTTTGGTCTTATTTTTAGCAAAAAGCATTTGGATTTATTTTGGTATATTGTGGGCTGGCAACACAAATGAGTCGAGGCTCGTACCACTTTTCCTGCGATTTCGTGCACCGCAAATAAAGAAGAGAAAAACATTTCTGATAGTCATTAGAATACATTATTAACAACTAGTTGTTCAGTTTGGTTCCTTACACACTTCGGGAGTTAAAGGGATTATTCATTAGTCATCATTTACTCACCCTCAAGTTGTTCCAAACCTGTATGAATTTCTGTCTTCTGCTGAACCCAAAAGAAGATATTCTGAAGAATGTTTGTGACCAAACAGTTGATGGACACCATTGACTTCCACTGCATTTTTTCCCCCCATACTATGGATGTCAATGGGGCCCATCAACAGTTGTTTGCCACCAAAAGACCCGCCCAACTTTTGTGGCAGGAGGATCTCAGTCACTGTAGGTGAATCTAAAAGCATTTTTTTTCTCTAGTTGCCATGGCAACATAAGAGCCAAAACCTTTCTGTTTTCAGCTGACATAAAAATCAATGTGAAAAGTTGCTTCTTTCACTCTTACTTACCTGACAGTGCATCATATCATGGCCTCCATAAATAGTTCTTTTCATTTAGAGCTGGTGGAATGAAGGGGAAAAGAAAGAACGTCTGGAACTCCTAAATCCAGTGCTGCAGATGACAGATCTTCAGCCTTAAGTATTTATCACCACGAATACCGATATGCAGTGATTTCAACAAATAGCTCTTTGTCATACGCCCCACATTGCTAGTGTGGTAAAATTCCAGCAAACTACATCACGGATTCCCCCTTACTCCAGCTCAGCCACTTTCACTCCTTTATTCACGCCCTGTACTGATTTTTATATATAAATTTCCCCTCCCTCATTGGTTTTTTTATATTTCCCCATCTATTCCCCGCGTTAATAGCCTTTAACATAGTACAGTGCTGCCCTGGTAACAAAGAGAGGCTTCCTCAAGCCATTAATCACGATGACAAGTCCTTTGTTGTCAGTTAGCAGCTGTGCGTGGAGGAACATTACTCTTCTATTCTGGCCCGCGGTGCCGAGTCGGCCCGCTCTGCTCCTCTTTTCATGAGGAATCGGAAACTGGAGGGTCCAACCCCTGCTCGCTTATCAGCTGCTAATTGAACTCCCAGCTGTTAAGAAAATGGTCCCTGTGTGTATTTTCAGCCGAGTTTTGGCAGATATTGCAGCCTGGAGTGAACTCGGGAATGTCTGCCAGCCGCGCTACTTTCTAAAGGTTAATAATTTGTTTTTGATGAAGGATGATGGCAAACTTTGAGTCGCGTGAAACAGTATTTTAAATGACCGGCCCTTTGAGAATTCCCTGCATGTCAACATCTCAACTTCATTTTTAGCTCTGGGGCTGTTTAGGTATGCTAGCGCGAACCTATTCTCAGCGATAGTTATAGCTGTAGGCACTCGGAAACGATGGCCTGTAAAACAGCTGTTTTATTTACTCGCCTGTTGGCTGGTATCGTGTAATATTTGAGGCTGCAAACATTACAAGTTTTAATTGTCAATTGCAGTATTTAAGAAGTCTAATTTTGTGTTTTTCCCCCTTTAGAACTCCATGTGGTGACACATTTGTGGGATATTCCTCGGCTCATATTAACCCATCAAAAAGACAGATGAGGAACAAAAACACAATATGATGTTTTCAAGACATGGACGTTTTATGGGGTTTTATGTCCTAAATTATATTTATATTACATACTACTCTTCAAAAATTTGAGGTCAGTACATTTTTTTTTTAAAAGAAATTAATGCTTTTATTCGGCAAGAATGCATTAAATTGATCCAAAGTGACAGTAAAGACAATATAAATGCTACAAAAGATAATTTCAAATAAATGCTGTTCTTTTGAACTAATTCATCATAGAATCCTGAAAAAAATGTATCACGGTATCCACAAAACATAAATGCAGCACAACTGTTTTAAACATTTATAATAATAAGAAATGTTTCTTGAGCATCAAATCAGTATATTAGAATGATTTCTGAAGTATCATGTGACACTGAAGACTAGAGTAATGATGCTGAAAATTCAGCTTTGACATCACAGTAATATATTACAATAAATTCAAATAGAAAACCTGTATTTTAAATTGTAGCAATATTTCACAAAATTACTGTTTTCACTGTGATCAAATAAGTACAGCCTTGAATGAGACTTTGTTCAAAAACAAAAAAATACTACTCTCAAACTTTTGAACAGTAGTGAACATATAATTATATTCTTTTTTTGAGCACATTTTAAAAACATGACAACTTTTATAGTGCTTTTGTCATTTTTGCAGCCTGATTGTAAAAATAAGTGTCCCCTTTCATTGTTTGGAAAAGAGAAGCTTGAACATATATATATGTATGAGTGTGTGTGTGTGTGTATATATATATATATATATATATATATATATATATTTGGAACGACATGAGTGTGAATAACATTTTTTTCTGAATTTTCATTTTAATCCAATTTTTTTATTATTATTTTTTTGTAACTTTGGTAAAGTAAAGGAATCACCAGAAATGACTTTATGGATTCAAGAATATGGTGTGAAAAGTGTGAAGTTTTGGTGGTGCAGAGTACCTCTACAGTGACATTTCCTAATTAAAATATGTTGCATTGGGACAAAAATATTTAATTTATTTAATAAATTCAAATAATTCAAAATACAATTTCATGACTGGTCAGGAATATTTTTGAATAGTAATTTTTCTCCATTCAGCTGTCATTGGCGGTGTAAGTTAATTTTGCACCCTAGCTGTATAGACGACCATTTTTAAAAGCAAAAGCAAATTCTAGCAAGTTGCAGTGAACTCAAATTGACCGCCGAGTGTTTCACCACCCAAAAGTGCCACACTTTAATTGGGCTTGACATGCGGTTAGCGCTCCAGGTTTCCTCACCACCCTTCATCAAACAGACATGAAAAATAACCCATAATACGCAACAAAACAACAAAACCAGCACGGCTATGTATACACATGACTCATATTGGAGTTGTTTTTGTCCTAACCACTGTTGTTGTGTAGATTAGGGTCTGTGAAAAGCACCGTGCGGTATTAGCCTGCTACGCGCTAACTGCTGTCGTACTGCCAAAAGCCTGGAGTCAATCCGTGTCTCTGGAGCTGCGTTTGGAGCCGAGCGCCTCCAGATGAACTTTCCCTCACCCTGCCTCCCACAACCGCTGTGACTGCCACTAGCTCGCTTACAGGCGTCCTCTGAAAGTGACAAAAAGCCTCTGCTGTGTGGTGACGGGCCTTGTTCTGTCTCTCTCCTTGTCCACCCCCATTTCCCAATCCCACTGTTTCTCTCACAAGAATGGGAAGCATAAATGTGTGTGTGTGTTTAAGACAGCGAGAGAGAATGAGAGAGAGCAGGGTGTCTCTGTCAGCTCAGCAGAAATCCCTCCCTAATGAAGTCCTTCCTGTCACCTATAGCGTCTGTTTACTTTGTTCTTCCTTTATTTTGCATAATATATGTGCATATAGGCTCGTTTGAGCGTGCGTCTTTGAGTCTCAGCTCCAGCCATATGTGACTGAGATAACAAGTTCCACAAATTAATGATGCTGTCGTAAACATATTTTTGGAGCCATGCTAAGTTCATATCATATAGTCTGCGTGTTTAAGTGTTTGGCTTCCTGAAAGTTTTGTGAATTTTTAGATTGGTGCTTGATCCAGTTTCTGTACCCCAGGAGGAAATCCTGCGGTTGCCCCTGGTGGTTATGGGCATGAATGACACCTTGCATTGAACAAGATTCATATCTAGAGATCAAAATGTCATGGAGACTCTTTGACTTGAATAGGTAAGTAACCCGCTAGAACAACTGCATAGCAACACCCTAAAACCACTCAGAACACCTCAGCAACCGCATAAGCACCCAGAAACACCCTAGCAAGCATAACTGACATTTATTTCAGAAAATGTAGTTGTGAAAGCTACAGCTGCTAACTACATGGGCAACAAGTGACTAATTACTTCAGACAACAAAAACATCATTCCTCCCTGTCTGCTTAATTAGCTTGACTCGTTATTGAAGAGTCCACATGTTTAAGATCCTCTCATGGTCTTTAGAGAGCCGCAGTCGATAGGAAACAAGTCGAATAACCTCAGATACACCCTTGAATGTCTGAAACATGAGCTGTGCTAACATGTTGATGCTTCTGATATCTCTGATCCAGCGAGTAAAGGTTCAAAGTGCTTGAGGCCCAAATGAAAGTGGATTTTTAAATTTTCTGTAAAATGTGATTGGTGTTTAGCCGTGGAAATGTGCCACCACAATCCTGGGGCATTGCGGGTGGCTTTCAGAGCATTGCTAAAGAGTTTCTATGGTGTTTTGAATCATTTTTTGAATGTTGTTAATTGCTATGCTGGTAGGTTGCCAGGTGATTTTGAAACCCCGTCCTCAAATCTGATAGTCTGGTCTCTAGATATGGCTTTCACCTTAATTGAAATGTTTATTGCAACTGTAGCTAAATGAATAATAACAAATTAAATTTATTTGGCAGCCAAGGTAACTCTATCGCCCCCTTGCTGAGGTTTCTTATCACAACGCATCTTCAAGGAGAATGTGAGCTTTCAGTGCATTGGTCAAGCATTGACGTTTGTGTTTGCTTACTTGGTTAAAGTAGATATCTGGCCTTAGGGTTAAAGGTTTGTTCAATAGTAATATTAACAGTCCTTAGTATGTGTTTCTAATTCAGTGAAAGCAGCACATGGTGCTCCCATATAAAAGATTCCCAGTTGATTGCATCAGTATAACTAGTTAAAGTAAAAGTGTGATTCTGTCCTAAAAAAGCTAATTGAAACTGTCTTTCTTAACCTGGATGAATGAATATGAAACCCGGGTGTCATCTCAGAGTGATTAATCATAATTAGGAAGCCATTTAGTGGTCATACTTCATAGCAAGATGTCATGTCTCTGCCTCTGATAAAGTGATAATTAACCCCTAATCATCTTCTTTCTCAAGGTGCATCACCTTTATGATGACGAATATGGAAACTGGACAACTGGGAATTGCATCCAAAAAAATAAAAATCAAACAACTGAAGGTAAGAGAAGCGCCAGGACCCTGAATCAGAATCAGAAAGAGCTTTAGAGCATCAAACAACTGAAGGTAAGAGAAGCACCAGGACCCTGAAAAGTGACTTTGATCCTGTTTTTTATTTTTTTTATTTTTTATATTTCTAGGGTGACAGTATTGAACTTAAACAAACAAACAAACACACACACACACACACACACACACACACACACTATTTTTATTTAATACAAATTAATATCTATTCAAATAATATCTATTTATAAAATGTAGTACAATTTTTATAATTTCTTTTCAGCATATATATATATATATATATATATATATATATATATATATATATATATATATAAATTTGATTTTCTATATTTATTTATGAGTAACTGGCCAAAAAATGAAAAAAAAAAAAATTAAAGGGATTTAAATGAATCTGTGAATAATTTTTTGATTATTGCCCCAAGTCAAAAAGTTGCTTGTTACTGGAAAAGCTACTGTTGCAGTCATGCTAAAAATGCTGTTAAGTTGCTGTGTAGTAGTTGCTACACTATTATGAATTGGTGAACAACATTTGCTCAAGTCATTTTTTACTCACTTTTGACTCTTAGAGGGTTTTAATTTTGTACCTTGCCTGAAAGTCTTCAGATGCACTGAATAATAAATTCCCAGGTGTGTGAGTTGAGTCCATGAGGGGAATAGTGCTAGCAGACGAGTGCACATGACCACGCCGTATTTACAGTTTGTAAGGATTCTTCCCGAGTGCAGTGTCACGTTCAATAGAGCCGGGAGCTAATTTTCACAGTCTATGAGGAGGACGGCCACATTAATCACTACTTTGAATTTTGAATCCTGGCACTTTCACGCAAGGCGGCTTTCCATGCCTCTGAGGGAGATAAGGCAATCTTTCACCATCTCTAATAGAATGAAAAAAGAGATGGGATGAAGCAGATCGAAAATGAGGGTGAGGGTGGATGAGGAGTTTGTCCACCCTTGATTTGATCCAATCAGGCTAGTGGACCATTAATTTACAAAATAGCTAACAATGTATATTACTCATAAAAGCAACCTTAAGTGCTTGCAGGGACTTGCAGAATAAAGACTCTATGCAAATGTGCAAAACAATGAATGAGATAAAAATAAATTAAATAAGAGAAAATCTCTGAACTCAAAGAGATAAGCCACTTTGTGACTTTTCCACCGACGGCTTAGGCGGAAAGAGAGACTCATTTGCTGTGATGTGCATCCACATTTCAACAACAAAAGTTTCTCATTTATAACTGAAACATACAGTGAAAACACTCATTAATATGCATCAAAGAGAAAACGTAATAAAGCTACAGACCTTATCTTATTATCACAGACAGGTATGAACAAGCCTTCAGCAGACAGTTTAGATGGGATTGAAGCAACGTATTGTGGTATGGGAGCTTGTTTCCGCCACTAAATAAATAAAAAAATTAATAAGGTAATTGTGACTTTTTATCTCACAATTGCGAATTTGCATTTCACAATTCTGACTTTTTTTCAAAGAATTGTGAGATTTTATCTCACAATTCTGACTTTAAACTTCTGACTGTTTTTCTCGCAATTGCGATTTTGCATTTTTTCTAAGAATTGTGAGATTTAAACTCAAAATTGCAAGTTATAAAGTCAGAATTGTGAGATATAAACTCGCAATTCTGAGTAATTCTGTGTTTTTTTCCCTTACAATTGAAATTATAACACACAATTGTGAGTTTATATCTCACAATTCTGAGAAAAAAGTCAGAATTGCGAGAAAAAAAGTCAGAATTGCGAGATATAAAGTCTTTTTATTTATCTTTTTTATTTTTTATTTCATGGCGGAAACAAGCTTCCGTATCGTGGTGACTCTTCAATGGGGGTAACTTTTAAAGAAAAAAAAAAAGCTGTCTTTTTTTTGGTTTAAAAAAAAAAATAGATTATAATGCTTTCTTTTGTGTCTCTTTAATACCATTTCCTAAATTTGGGAAGTGTCAAAAAAGCTACAATTTGCCAGAATTACTCAGAAAAGATTTAAAACCAGCCATTGTTTTGTCATGGTCTTGAGTTAAAAGTTGTCCTTTCTTGATTCCTCTTGGTCTGCGGATAACAAAAGATATTCCTAAGCACTATATATATATATATATATATATATATATATATATACAGTGGGTACAGAAAGTATTCAGACCCCCTTAAATTTTTCACTCTTTGTTATATTGCAGCCATTTGCTAAAATCATTTAAGTTCATTTTTTTTCCTCATTAATGTACACACAGCACCCCGTATTGACAGAAAAACACAGAATTGTTGACATTTTTGCAGATTTATTAAAAAAGAAAAACTGAAATATCACATGGTCCTAAGTATTCAGACCCTTTGCTCAGTATTTAGTAGAAGCACCCTTTTGATCTAATACAGCCATGAGTCTTTTTAGGAAAGATGCAACAAGTTTTTCACACCTGGATTTGGGGATCCTCTGCCATTCCTCCTTGCAGATCCTCTCCAGTTCTGTCAGGTTGGATGGTAAACGTTGGTGGACAGCCATTTTTAGGTCTCTCCAGAGATGCTCAATTGGGTTTAAGTCAGGGCTCTGGCTGGGCCATTCAAGAACAGTCACAGCACTCTGGAGAAGGTTTTCGTCCAGGATATCCCTGTACTTGGCCGCATTCATCTTTCCCTCGATTGCAACCAGTCGTCCTGTCCCTGCAGCTGAAAAACACCCCCACAGCATGATGCTGCCACCACCATGCTTCACTGTTGGGACTGTATTGGACAGGTGTTGAGCAGTGCCTGGTTTTCTCCACACATAGAATTATAGCCAAAAAGTTCTATCTTGGTCTCATCAGACCAGAGAATCTTATTTCTCACCATCTTGGAGTCCTCCATGCAGGCTTTCATGTGTCTTGCACTGAGGAGAGGCTTCCGTCGGGCCACTCTGCCATAAAGCCCCGACTGGTGGAGGGCTGCAGTGATGGTTGACTTTCTACAACTTTCTCCCATCTCCCGACTGCATCTCTGGAGCTCAGCCACAGTGATCTTTGGGTTCTTCTTTACCTCTCTCACCAAGGCTCTTCTCCCCCGATAGCTCAGTTTGGCCGGACGGCTAGCTCTAGGAAGGGTTCTGGTCGTCCCAAACGTCTTCCATTTAAGGATTATGGAGGCCACTGTGCTCTTAGGAACCTTAAGTGCAGCAGAATTTTTTTTTGTAACCTTGGCCAGATCTGTGACTTGCCACAATTCTGTCTCTGAGCTCTTCAGGCAGTTCCTTTGACCTCATGATTCTCATTTGCTCTGACATGCACTGTGAGCTGTAAGGTCTTATATAGACAGGTGTGTGGCTTTCCTAATCAAGTCCAATCAGTATAATCAAACACAGCTGGACTCAAATGAAGGTGTAGAACCATCTCAAGGA